>NC_051423.1:21639046-21664232 GCF_015228065.2 Penaeus monodon | reverse complement strand
TGGAAGGGCCCGCCTTTTACGTTCTTTTCGAAGTATATAGACGAACGAGTGCTTTTCTCATATCAGAAAATCTGCAACATGATTCTACGTTAGAAAACATTCTTGCAACCTACGGAGTTTTCTCTGATTAATAACGCATCTAAGCCTCTATTTTGATTTTTATATATAAGTTGGATGTTCTATAATTTTATCTTATTACTATTTCTTATTGTTTTTATTTGGTTTCCAGTTGAGCGTCGTTTTGGGGTTCTGGCAGCTGCCTCTCTGGCCGCTCCGTCCACCCTCCCTACGGATACTCTCCTCCTCCCTCTTACCAGGTAACTATTACCTAAGAAATCTAAAAAAGAAACCCAACTTTTAAAAAATTTAACTAGTATTATTACTGATATAAAGATCCCATTTTTACTATTTCCGTACTGAATCTATTGTAACTTATCTTTACTATTAGTCTCCACTAAATACAACTTCGACTGGGTCGTGAAGGACGACTACTCCGCCAACGATCGGCCACCAGGAGGTCCCGCGACGGATACAACACACGGGGATCCTACTACGTGCAGCTCCCCGACGGCCGCCTTCAGAAGGTCACCTACTACGTCGACGGCGACTCGGGCTACGTAGCCGAGGTCACCTACGAGGGACACTCATTCCCAAGCCCACCAACCTTCCTACCATCCTACACCTGCATACCAGCCTACCCCTTCATACCACACACCCCCCTTCATACCATCCTACACCTTCGTACAGACCTACTCCTTTACGGGCCAACACCTTCTTACAGGCCGAAAATTTCATCACTAAGTAGATGAACTACAAAACAAATTCAAACGCATAAAAAAAGTACTTACGCATATATATTTTGTACCTTCATATGTTTAAATGGATATATATATAAATATTTAAATTTACTCCCATTATAAGAACCCCACTTTCATTGAAACAACCTATATATATTATGCAATCCAAAAAAGAAAAGATCTGAGTATATATTTACATATGAATATACAAATTACGTGTCTGAATGAGTGTGCGTACTCAGCCTACATGATGTTTTAGAAGATATATCAAAGAAATATGGAAGTCATGTCAGCTCTTCCCTGAGAAAGAAAAGGAGAGCAAGGAAGGAAAAAAGAAAAAAATAAGGAATGTTCTTATAGAAATGGATAATTTGGGCTTTTTACAATGTGCAGCCTAACCCTAGGGAAAGGGTTTGAGTTGATGAGGCAGTGATCATTCTTTGTACACGAACATACATATGCGCGCCCACACACAATCCACACAAGCACACATGCATGCTATATTTTTTCCGAGCCAAAATCTTATGTTATGCTTGACTGCATTTATCTTGCACCAAATCTTGAGTTTGGACAGGATGCTATAACGAGGGGGGCTTGAGTTTAGGCAAGCACCCTCCGGCCTCTGTGTGAGATACTGGTGAGATCAGAAAGGGAATTAGTTGGGATGCCATTAGAATTACTTGACATAAACGTCAGCTCACTTTTAGATCCCCCCTAACGGAACCGCTTGCCGCGGTGGGGGGGTCTTTAGGTTCCCAATGATCTGGTGAGGCCGGACCGAGGGCTACCATACTGGAGGGGTCACCAGTGAGGGATGAGACAAAATGGCTTCTTAGGTACACCAAGGCCTATGAGAGGGGACGGTGCACCGACCCCTGGTTCATTCCATCTTGGACCAGGGAGAACTCTCCCACGAGTGTTTGCCGTGCGTGGCGTCCCGTATTACCCGGAGACAGGAGTCCTGGAGGTTGAGCGATGCTGCACGCTGCACCCTGCAGCTAGCAACACACATCTTTGGTCCTTTATTCTGGGTAGACAGGTGGCTTGATCAAGGGCCCTGGTCAAGTCATCGGCTGGTCAAATATGGCTAGGGTAAAGCAGGCACTGTTCAGTCAGTAGCGCATAGGTCCCGCGACTACCATCAGTACTGCATATTTGGCTGCGTATATTTCCCCATTCCCCCTGTGGCTGTTGGGAGATCTTGAGCCCCAACTATCGCTTCCCCCCGTTGGACTCCATGGTGCGGGGGGGGGGGGGGTGAGGAAATAAAGATTCCAATTTGTATAATTTATTAAAATTTACAAAGATTATTTCTCTCCCTGACGACCAAACGCAATCCCCTGGCCACTCCCTCTGGAACATCACATGTCACTCTGGGCAAAATGGGAATCGCAATGGAATCCCAAACCAGGTAAAAAAAGGAGAAATGTTCTCCTCAACCCCATTAAAGGAAACCTTACCTGGTAAATATGAAAGTATTTCATATAGTAAGTACCTAGTAGTGAAGACCATTGATGGTGTATCAATCATGGATCTTGATATTTTAGAAGTACATCGGAAAATAGTTGAGGTATGTTAACGTGATCCTCGCGTCACCCCACAGCGAGATGGTAGCCTAATAGTTGAGGTTTCATCACCAGACGAGAGTGACCGTCTGCGTGCAATATACGACATCCCTGGAGCTCAAGTTTTATGTTCTCCTCACAAAACCCTCAATCAGTGTAAGGGAATTGTCTTTTCCCGAGACCTGATGAGGTATTCTAAGGAGAAATTGTTAGAGGAACTAGAGAATTTTAATGTATGGCAGTAAAACTTTTTTAAAGAAGAAAGTTTGGTTTGGGACAGTTGACACCAACTCTCCTAATTTTTAACACGTTAGTCCTTCCAGAATCTTCACCTCAAGGTAAAGCCATATGTCCCCAAACCCTATGTGATGTTTCCCACTGCCGGGGTTTATGGCATAGAGCCAACTCTTGCCGTTTTAAAGAAAAGGGGGCAAACCAGATTTATGTGTAAAGTGTTTACAACAGGTCATCAAGGAGATGACAACTGTCCAGGTCCAATTGCTGTTACCATTTACAAAGAAGCTCATGAAGTTTCATCAAAGCAATTTAAAAAGGGTACAATTTGAAAAAGAAGTATCGGTAATAAGGAGCAAGGAGAAAGTTACTTTTCCAGAGGGAAAGCGACGTGCCCGTGTGCTGTTTGCACAGCTAGGTAAGTCCTTTGCTTCTGTTCTAGCCTATCCTCCTTCCCACCAAACCCCTTGCTCTCCAGTGCTTCTTACCCACACACTCTGCCTCTTTCATTAAACCTTATTCCCAGATTACTGACACTGCCTCTGGTGAGTTATTCCACCAGAAACGGAGTAGGAGTGAGGGGTCTATTGAGGAGACTCCTCCTCCCAAAGCAAGGTCTCTGGAGCCATCAGGTAAGACTCCAGAGGCCTCATGGTGACAGCTCCCAGCTCCCCCACATCCACGGGGGCCTCCACTGTAGGCAGAATGCCCCTAAATCTAAGGTTCAGGTACGCCCTTTCCCCAGGCAAAGGAATCCTGAACCTACTCAAAAAACTCCGCTCTGAGTGGGGTCTTTGGAGCCGTCAGGAAGGGCTCCTGGGGCCTCAATGGTGACAGCTCCAGCTGCCACCACATCCACAAGGGCCTCCGCTGCTAGACAGAATGCCCCTGAAGCAAAGGCTCAGGTCCATTCTTGCCCAGGCAAGGAAATCCTGACCTGTCCAAAGGAAGACTGTGGAAACTTTTTCCCACAAGTAAAAAACCCCATTAAAAAGGGTTACTCCCAGGATCCTGGAAAAGGGACAGCCAAAAGGTGTGGGGCAAACCTTGACCACAGGTGCTGCCAAACACCTTATGAAGAAGTAAACTAAAGAACTGGATTCCCTGGAACTGTCAGGGAATTCATTCAAATGGGAGGAATTGCAACATCTGATAGCTTCATGTAATCCAGTTTGTGTATGCCTTTACAAGAGATTATGACCGGGGAAAATCGCCCCATTTCCCGTTAGGGCCCTTTGATAATGGACCTCATGGGGAGTAGCAGTAAGGGTAGTCAGGATTTCCCTTCCAGGCCATCCGCCTGCAGACACACTGCAGGTGAAGGCTGTGAGAATAGGCTTTACATGACCTTACACTGTTGCATTCATCTACCTTTCCCCTCCACATAATCTCAACATAAATGATTTGGAAAATCTATTTGGGGCAGTTGCCACATCCATCAATTACAAAAAGACCCGACCCAAAGGGCCCAGGCATGTCCCAAAAGGGGAGGCTAGACGGACGTCGTGGAGACAGTATGTCTCCCAGTTAACTCTGGGACCCCCTTAGCATGGGTATGGGACAAGGTGCATAAGTTTCCCTGGAAAGAGCACATCCATGTCACAACCTCCCCTGAAGATAGATGGCATAATCATCACAACAAAAAAGATGTTGCATATGAGCTAGCTAAATCCATGGCAGAGATTCCTCTGGAGCATCTTACACTGCTCGTTCTCCACTCTTCAGGCTGAACAGGAACAACCCCCAGTTTCGTTCTTCAGTAAGACCTGCAGCAGAACTTCCATACAATTGCCATTTTTACGCAAGGAGATGGTCTCTGCTTTGCAGGTCTGCCGTAAGACTGCCCCAGGAAGTCACGATATTCCATACCAAATGATATCTCACTTACCAGAGAGCTCCCAGAAGTTCTGGTTGGACCTATTCAATGGATCTATAGGGAGGGCACCGTGCCATCCACATGGAAAGAGGCTATAATCATTCCTGTTCCTAAACCTGGCAAAGATGCTTCCACACCGGGAAAATTTACAGACCAATTTCTCTCACCAGCTGCATCTGCAAGCTGATGGAGAAAATGGAAAATTTTCGGGTTGACATGGCTGCTAGGAAAAGAAAATGTGTTGACCCCATATCAATAGGCTTTAGAATATTGAGATCAACCATAGATTCACTTGAGGATGGAAACTGCTATACAGAATTCCTTCGCACAGCAACATCACATGATAGCAGTCTTCTTGACTTGAAAAGGCTTACGATACTACTTGGAAGCATGGCATACTCATGAAGTTGTATTACATTGGTTTAAGAGGGGGCATTACCTACCTTCATACAAAGCTTCCTTACTAACAGGAAGTTTAGAGCTCAGGTGGGAAACAGTTTCTCTAACCGGGAAGATCACTGGAAGGGGTCCCCAAGGGTGTTTCTTAAGTGTGACCCTGTTTGCCATTGCTATAAATGACATCATAAAGGTTGTTCTAAGTGCGTCTCATGTAATCGTATGTGGATGACTTTACATTGTATGCTCAGGAGGAAGCTTACAGGATGTGCAAGGGCACATGCAGACTGCAATAAATCGGGTTTTACAGTGGGCAACATATCATGGGTTCAAATTTTCTCCAAGCAAGACCATGGCTTAAAATTTCCACAAACGAGGAAAATTCCATCCTTCCCCCCTATTTTGGAGCAAATCCACTACAATTTGTCCAAGAGGTGAAGTACTTGGGTCTATTTTTTTTAATCAAGACTTACATGGGTACTCACATCAAAATGTTAAGAGTGAAGGCTACAAAAGCACTTAGTATTTTGCGGGTTCTTTCACATTTTCTTGGGGTGCAAACCGCACAATGCTTCTACGGCTTTTTCCGAGTGCTTATTCGTAGTAAGCTTGACTATGGATGTGAGCTTATTTATCTGCAACTCCCACTATTCTCTGGATGTTGGACTCGGTTCATAATGAAGCTCTCAGCATCCGTACTGGGGCTTTCAGGTCTTCGCCTGTAGAGTCCCTGTATTGCTGAGAGTGGAGAACTACTCTCTCCCTTACACCGGGACTATGAACCTGATTTACTACACGAGACTACAAAGACTTCCAGGATCTTCTACATCCAGATTGGTTTTCAACCCCCTTGAGGATAGCCAATCCTACTGTAGGGGAAAGAGGAATGTAGTGATCTTAATTTAAATCTCCTAAGGTTCTGGTTGTTGGAATTCCCCCCCCTTCCCCCTTGGACTAATCAGGTCGAGCTGGATTTGGTTGGAAAAGGGAAAGGGGAGAGATCCCAAGCAGAAATCGGGGAGAAATTTTTTCTGCACATTTCTAAGTACCAAGGATCAGATGCAATATAAACAGATGGGTCAAAGTTTGAAAATGGTTGTGGGCTTTGCAGCAGTGAGCAGAAGGAAGACTGTATCTGGCAGTCTTCTCTAGCAGCCTCGATCTTCACTGCAGAGTTATATGCCATCCTTGCAGGGAGTTAAATAACTAGAGATCTTACGAACCATTCTATTGTAATATATTGGACTCTCGAGTACCCTTTCAAGCAAACAAGAGCTTAACTGATCACATCTAATAGTGGGGAGGTTCAAGATTGGTTTGCACTTATATCAACACGTTAAAAAGAAAAACTATTTTGGGTGCCAGCACATGTTGGTATCAGTGGGGAAAGAGCGAGCTGATCAGAAAAGGCCAAGGAAGCTGCCGCTTAGCAGTGTGATACTCATTTTCCTCTCCCACACACCGACCTGAAACCCAGCATCAGGAGTTGACTTCGTGATATATGGAGGGAACAATGGAGGCATACCTCTAGAAACAAACTGCGAGAGATTAGAGATGACCTTGGCAGTTGGGTGACCACATCCATCCCCACCGAAAAGTAGAAGTTGTATAACAAGACTAAGAATCGGGCCCACAAGACTGAATCATGGACTGATGATGGCTAAAGTCAAGCACTTTGTGAGGGGTGCCCAAGAGCCATTAACGGTCGCACATGTAGTGGAAAGATGTGCAACATTCCCCAGACCAAGACGTATGTACTTGTCTCCCCCATATACACTGAAAAATGTATTGGGGGAGGATGTGACATAGAAGGTCTTATTTGTTTTCCTTTGGGAGGCTAATATTTTCAATAAAAATTAATTATGCATAATATTTATGCAATAACTTTATACACTTTTGAGCATAATATTTTTGCTCTGATTTTTAATACATTTATTGTTATATGTAAGATATTTATTGATAGATTTTAAAATTTTTAAATATTTTAATATTTTTATCTAATGAAGTATTCGCCGCTAATGACCTTAGCTGTTGACGCGGTAGACAATTTTAAATAATCAATCAATCAATCACATTTAAATCAGAAACTCCTTAAAACTGTAGCAAATTTTATTTATTCATTAACAATGCTATTGAAAACTAAATAAAAAAATAAATTTAAAAAGTGACTAACAGCGAAAGTATAGTCGCTAGGGTATCTTTGCTCATCAAAGACTTTCATGTACATTTGGTGTCTCAAAAGTAGTCGAACACGATTACTTGAGTTTAACCGCCTCAAGCATAAATTGATCACACCACTAGTTCAACGCAGGTTACATCCGACTCTGGTCGCATCACCTTGCTCGCCAGTTGTGAAATGCGGAAGACCCAAAGAGGAAGAATCAAAACTCTTTGTTGTCATGTATCTTTTAAAAGTGTAAGGGTCCCATTTCTGAAGGCAGATTGTGCCAAAAGTCATTTAGAATTTATGAGATAAAAACGTGATATATACTTATAAGATATAACTATTATATATGCATATAACGTATATATTTGTATTATTACAATAATCACTGCAATTTCTTCACTAGACCTGTAGACACATAAAATAATATAGCTCTAATCATTAAGACACTCCATCAAGATTGATTCAACAATTTCTGCTTTTCAAGAATTAATCCCTGCCGTTAAAGGTTGCACTGTGGTAATGCAAATGTTAAAATGGTTCTGTTAATGCCTGCGGTCCCTACTTCTTTATTTTGCATAATAATCTGGATTTTTAAAAGATGTGGGGATGGGGGGGGGGAGTCATCTGCTGAAAAAAGGGCAAGATTTTTCAGCGCTTTTTGAACGTCATGTTTACAAAATCGGTATAAAAAATACTGCAGGTTTTCTTTTAGATACTTGGAAAGCTACTTAACTGTTAAAAATCTATTGACAATATCCTAGAGCTGACCATTGATATTTTTTTTGATGTTTCCTCTCCAAACTATGTCTGGTAAGTCGTAGCGTTTCCATTCATATGATGAGGATCTAGTGAACGGCAAAGTGGGCGTGGTATTTCTGTCGTCTCTCAAGGTCAAGTGAAGCTACGCCTACGTTTCTCGAAGTATATAAGGTACAGAAGCATAGTGCTTTTCATCATATCAAGCAAAATCGGCAAAATGTTTCTTACGGTTAGAAAAAATATTAGTATAACCTATTGGAGTATTCTATTGATATAAAGCAATCACTTATCCACAGCCCCCTTTAGCATTCTTATTCGCAATTAGGCTAATTCTATTCATTTCAATGTTATTATTGTCGTTCCAGTTGAGCGTCGTGTTGGGTCTGGCAGCTGCCTCTCTGGCCGCTCCGTCACAGCCTCCCTACGGATACTCTCCTCCTCCCTCTTATCAGGTAACTAACTGTATGTTAAGATATGTGAACTAGACAATTATCTCTAATAAAAAATTTAGTAGTTATTTACCATAAAAGTTTATCATTTATGCATTTTCTTCGGGTTTTAGTATACACTCACTTTTTCACAGTCTCCAGCTCAGTACAACTTCGATTGGGTCGTGAAGGACGACTACTCCGCCAACGACTACGGCCACCAGGAGTCCCGCGACGGCTATAACACACAGGGATCCTACTACGTGAAACTTCCTGACGGTCGCCTGAGAAGGTCACCTACTACGTGGACGGCGACTCAGGCTACGTGGCCGAGGTACCTACGAGGACAGGCTCAATACCAAGCCCACCCAAACCCTTTCCCACCATCCTACACCTGCATACCAGCCCACCCCTTTATACCCCCACCACCCTTCATACCATCCCACACCTGTTTCCCGACCTACCCTTCTTACAGGCCAAGACCTCATCAGTGAAAAGCTATTAAAAAAATAACATATAAAGCATATTCATTTGTTACTATTTTTGTAACGTCTATCATAAAATAATATATATTGATATATACATTTTTACTTTAAAAATAACTCCCCAAATAGATATTGTATATACCCGAAAAAAAAAAAGGGGAAAAAAAAACATATGGCATGGTCCTTTAGAAAGATGACGAAAGGGAAAATAACATTCAGATGCAAAAGAAAGGAATGAAGTTCGCGAAATTACTCAATTACTCTCAAAGGACAGTTAAGAGATACAATGACTTTATGGCCAAATCAAGGTGAATTACGAAGAAAACGGACGAGCACGGAATTGGTGCTTTTCATGCTGCGATTACTGCGCCGTCCGCTCGCGAGTGAGGAATCCTTCCACATCGCGCACGGTGCCACGGGGGATGCGGTCATCTCCTTCGCTAAGGCCAGCTGGTGGTCCGGGGATGCTGGGATGGGTCTGCCTCCATGGGCTGGTCGAGGGCAAAGGCACCAGTTGTCGTACGCGGGCGGGGCAATGCTGGGGCGCGGGAGGATATTTGGGGACGGGCGGACGTGGAGGCCGATTTCGGAGTTGCTGTATAGAGCTTTTGTCGTAACATAATCAACCTTTTCTCTCTCTCTCTCTCTCTCTCTCTCTCTCTCTGTCTCTGTCTCTCTCTCTCTCTCTCTCTCTCTCTCTCTCTCTCTCTCTCTCCCTCTTCTCTCTCTCTCTCTCTCTCTTCTCTCTCTCTCTTCTCTCCCCCCCTCTCTCTCTCACTCTCTCTCTTCTCTCCCCCTCTCTCTCTCTCTCTCTTCTCTCTCCCTCCCTCCTCTCTCTCTCTCTCTCTCCTCTCTCCTTTCTCCTCTCCCCTCTTTCTCTCTCCTCTCCTCTCTCTTTCTCTCCTCTCTCTCTCTCTCTCTCTCTTTCTCTCACTCTCTCTCATCCTCTCTCTCTCTCTTCTCTCCTCCTCTCCTCTCTCTCTCTCTCTCTCTCTCTTCTCTCTCTCTTTTCTCTCTCTCTCCTCTCTCTTTCTCTCTCTCTCTTTCTCTCTCTCTTCTCTCTCTCTCTCTCTCTCTCTCTCTCTCTCTCTCTCTTTCTCTCTCTTCTCTCTCTCTTCTCTCTCTCTCTCATCTCTTCTCTCTCTCTCCTCTCTCTCTCTCTCCTCTTCTCTCTCTCTCTTCCTCGTCTTCTTGTTTCTTTCTTTCTCTCTCTTCGTTTTCATATCTCTGACTTACTATTTCATTTTTCCTCTCCTCATCTCTCCACCTCTTTTCTCCTCTCTTTCTTTTCTCTATCCTCCTCTTCCTTTTTTCCTTTCTCTCATCTCTTTCTTTCTTCTCTCCTTCCTTTTTTCTCTCTTCACTTTTCTCCCCTTCCCCCTCTCTCTTCTCCTCTCTCTCTTCTCTCTCCTTCATATTATATATTCTATCTGTGTGTGTGTATATATATAGATAGATAAATAGATAGCAGATAGATAGATAGACTATATAATTATATATAATATACACACAGCATAAACATACTACAAACAAACACACACAGATATATATAGAGAGAGAGAGAAAAGTGCGTGTGTCGTGTAATATTCATTTATATATTGCATACGTGCTGCATATATACACATATACCATCATAGTACAAAAAAATACTTTATGTATATAATACAGTGTAATACTAAATTGAATAATTCCCTTATATACTAATGCACTCAATATAGCCGCAAAGACACCCGGGAATTTTATAGTCATATTCTTTGGCCTAAATACGGCAAGAACGGCATTTTGATAATTTCCTATAGCTGCATTGTACTGTACCGTACTTTGAGGGATGATTGCGTACCGTACTCTTCGACTAAATATCTACCGTAACATAGTTTACAAATACTCCAATTTATTTCAGATATTCCCATGCATTGCATTTCACACCTTACAGGCATACGTGTGTGTGTGTAACACAACACACACACACACACACCACACACACACATACACACACACACACACACAGGTACAGTGCATACAGATATATATACTTACTATATATTCACTCATATATACACACATTGCATAAGTGTGTATGTCATCACACATCATCATGTCGTATGTTTATTCACAGATCTGTAGACACATAACACTGACAACACATGTCAAACTGTAAGGATGATGCGATGCTTCCAGTCTTTAGAGAATCGACTCCCGAGAAATACCAGAGTGGAGATGTAGATATTAATATGTAAATACCGTGAACTCAATGTACCATATTAGATTCGCACTAACATGTGATAGGAACGTAACTAGGAATTTAGTGGGGGTGGGGATTAAACTACCATGTATACTGAATTAATTATAATAAAAGTACCACACTTTGCTTTAAAATGCTTGAAAAGTCCCACCTGTGTTTAAAATACTACTTTTAAAATATCTTGGACACTGAGCTACGCAATATATTCTGTCCAAGCTTTCCATTCATACGATCAGGAACTAGCGGCATAAGTGGGCGTGGCTAAGTGTTGGTCCTCAAGGTCAGATGAAGCCACGCCTACGTTTCTCGAAGTATATAAGACACAGGAATGAGAGTGCTTTCCATATCAAGCAAAATCAGCAAACATGTTTCTTACGGTGAGAAAGAAAAAAAGAAAGCATTTTGGTAATGCAAATCGTTGGCCACTACATTTTGTTATCACAGTACAAAAAGAGTTTGTTAACTATGAATTAACTTTTTCTGGTGTTCCAGATGAGCGTCGTGTTGTGTCTGGCAGCTGCCTGTCTGGCCGCTCCGTCACAGCCTCCCTACGGATACTCTCCTCCTCCCTCTTACCAAGTAACTTTCTTGGAAATATTCTCTTTACATTTTGAGCGTCATTTTCTTTTTTTCTTCTTCTTTTTGTGATTTTCAAAACTGCTTTTCAATATTAATGTAGTCATCTTTACACGATAATATTCTGATGATTTTAACTTCTATTGTCCCTTCCATATCAGTCTATAACTTAGTTATTATTTTCATCCTAACATTTTTTCCTGATTTTAGTGTAACTTATCTTTGTTTATTAGTCTCCTGCTCAGTACAACTTTGACTGGGTCGTGAAGGACGACTACTCCGCCAACGACTACGGCCACCAGGAGTCCCGCGACGGCTACAACACACAGGGATCCTACTACGTGCAGCTTCCCGATGGTCGCCTGCAGAAGGTCACCTACTACGTGGACGGCGACTCAGGCTACGTAGCCGAGGTCACCTACGAGGGACAGGCTCAGTACCAAGCCCACCAACCTTCCTACCATCCTACACCTGCATACCAGCCTACCCCTTCATACCACACCACCCCTTCATACCATCCTACACCTTCGTACAGACCTACCCCTTCTTACAGGCCAAGACCTCATCACTGAAAAGCTAGCTTCCAAACACATATAAAGCATATTCATATTTACTATTTTTGTAACTGCCTATCATAAAATAAATATATATTGATACATACATTTTTACTTTAACATAATTCATTACATAGATATTGTATATCATTGGGAGAGAAAAAATACGTATAAACTACATGTGTGTATATGTATGATCCTTTACAAAGACTAACGTGGAAATAACGTATGAAGTTCACGAAATTACTCTAAAAGAACGGTTTAAGGATACAGTGAACGTTTGGCCAAATCAAGAATGGTTTACGAAGAAAACAGCCTAGCACAGAAACAGTGCTTTCCATGCTGCGATCGCCAAGACTTCCGCTCGAAGGTGTGGGATCCTTCCATGTCGCTCACGGGGGATGCGTTCGTCTCCTTCGCTGAGGTCAGCTGGTGGTCCGAGGATGCTGGGATGAGTCTGCCTCCGTGGGCTGGTCGAGGGCAACGGCATTTGTTGTTACGCGGGCGGGACAACGTTGGCGCAAGGGAGGATATATGGGGACGATTTCAGAGCTGCAGTATACGGTCTTTGTTGCACCATAATCAATACATAAGTACACTCATATATATGTAAGTAATATAATATATACTGTATATATATATATATATATATATATATATATATATATATATATATATATATATATATATACTGTATATACACTGTATAAATACAAAATAATACCATGGCCGAAAAGTTACCAATAATTGCATGGTCGTATTTTTAACCTACGAAAGAGTACGGTAATGAATTTTGCCATTTTCCATACCTGCTTTATATACACTCTGAAGAAAATACCACACCATACTCTTGGACGAACTATTAACCAAACCATACCGTACCATACTGTACTATAATAACACCATTGTTTACAATTACTCTAGTTTATTTCAAATATTTCCTCTCATTACATCTCATACAGGTACACGTGCTTCTATTTATACAGTGTGTAAGTATATATGTATATGTATAATTATGATTATATCTATATATACACACACGTACACACACACACACACACACACACACACACACACACACACACACACACACACACACACATATATATATATATATATATATATATATATATATATATATATATATATATATATAACTCATTATATATCAATCATATATACACATAATGCATGGGTGTGTATGTCATCACACATCATCATGAGTAATGTGTAAAGTCTGTAGACACATAACACCGGCAACGCATGTCAAACGTAAGTCTGACTGTGATGCAACGCTTCCAGCCTTTAGAGAACTGACTCACGAGAAATATCCGAGTGGAAATGTAAATATTGATATAATGTAAATACCCCGAACTTAATGTACGTCATTTGATTCGCACTGATATGTAATAGGGACGTACCTAGGAATCTTTAAAATGCTTGAAAAGTGACAAAAAATTACTGTTAAATAACATGGAACCGTCACTGACCTACGCAATATTTTGTGTCCAATCGTTTCCATTCATACGATACGATCAGGATCTAGTAAACGGCAAAAGTGGGCATGGCTAAGTGTTGGTCCTCAAGGTCAGATGAAGCCACGCCTACGTTTCTCGAAGTATATAAGACACAGGAATGAGAATGCTTTTCATATCAAGCAAAATCGGCAAATATGTTTCTTACGGTGAGAAAGAAAGAAAAAAAAGCGTTTTGGTAATACAAATCGTTGGCTACTTCATCTTGTTGTTACAGCACAAAATGACTTTGTTAACTATTTACTATTTTTTTCTGGTGTTCCAGTTGAGTGTCGTGTTGGGTTTGGCAGCTGCCTGTCTGGCCGTTCCTTCACAGCCTCCCTACGGGTACTCTCCTCCTCCCTCCTACCAGGTAACTGGTTTAGAAATATTCCCTTTATAAGCTGAACACCATTTTTTTTTCTTTGTGATTTTTAATCTATTTTTCCTTATCATGCACTTATCTCCACCTGATACTCCTCTGATTTTCCTTTTCCTTTCCATGTCAATCTCCAGCTCATTACAACATAGTTATCATTTTCATCCCCTAATATTTCCCGATTTTAGTGTAACTTTGTCTTTGCATATTAGTCTCCAGCTCAGTACAACTTCGATTGGGTCGTGAAGGACGACTATTCCGCCAACGACTACGGCCACCAGGAGTCCCGCGATGGCTACAACACACAGGGATCCTACTACGTGCAGCTTCCCGACGGTCGCCTGCAGAAGGTCACCTACTACGTGGACGGCGACTCAGGCTACGTAGCAGAGGTCACCTACGAGGACAGGCTCAATACCAAGCCCACCAACCTTCCTACCATCCTACACCTGCATACCAGCCTACCCCTTCATACCACACCACCCCTTCATACCATCCTACACCTTCGTACAGACCTACCCCTTCTTACAGGCCAAGACCTCATCACTGAAATGCCAATTTGTAAAGCATAAAGCATATTCACATTCACTATTTTTGTAACTGCTCATTACAGAATAAATATATTCAAATACATACATGTATACTTGAAAATAACTCCTTACATATATGTAGTGTATTAAAAACAAATCATATACTTAAAAGGCATGTATGTTTTATTCATATATGTGTGTATGAGACTACAAAATACCAAAGAAAATATAGATCTAGGAAATTTGGTTCCGAAAGATTTTTAAAAAGTAATCATTTCCTCATCTATAACACCGGCAAATAACTTAAGGTAAATAATGGCTTAATTGAGAACGCTAATTTGAAGCTTTTGCTATATTGGCTTCAGAGCGATCTTGCAACGGCGGTCAAATCGAAAGTCAAAGAATGTTGAGTCGTGATGGCAAAAGGCGCCGTCTGTCTTCAACAAACCTCTTTTTGTTTGTTCTATAGCTTTTATTTTATTCACATTCCATATATTGTTTAATTCGATTTGATTCTATATGCTTATTTTCTTGATTTTTTGTTTATCTATTATTTTTTATATGTCTGTTTATGTATTTTTGGAACATATATCTGCTGAGACCTTGAGACTTTTTGAGGAAAAAAAGGGGAAAATCGCCTTTATGTATCTTTTTATTTTATTTTATTTTATTTATCTATTATTTTTTTTATTTTTTATTTTTTTTGGAAAAAAATGGATTATCTTTTTTATCATCACTTGACGATTATCGTAGTTATTATCATTATGTCGTTATTATCATTAAAGCTGTTATTATCATTATCATTATCATTTTATTATCATTACTACCATTCATTATGATCATCATCCGTATCGTCATTATTACTATCAACAATATTATTTTTATCTTTCCTATTATTTGCATCATTATCATTAACTAGTTCTTCCTGTTTCTTAATCGTATTTTCTCTCTTCCATAAGATGTTAGACAAATATCAAAAATCATAGATCACATTTAGAGCAAAATTGAAACTAGAAGTAATACGGTTTAACAGGCAAACGAGATAATCGAATCAACAATATATATATATATATATATATATATATATATATATATATATATATATATATATATATAATATTTTTTTTTTTTCTTTCTTTCTATCTTTCTTTTCTTTCTTTCTTTCTTTCTTTCTTTCTTCATTCTTTCTTTCTTTCTTTCTTTCTTTCTTTTTTAAATAACCCTACCAGACTTCAACATAAAAATGAAAAATGGGTTGATAAATTGATAAACAGATAGATCGACAAATAGATAGATAAACAGACGGAGAGAAACATAAATAAGGTGTTAGATAAATAGATAGATAGATGAATAAATGGATGAATACGTAGATAAATAAGCAGACCTATATGGAAGATAGATAAATAAATGAATAGAGAAATGAATAGATAGATACATAAATGAATAAATAAATGAATAAATAAAAAGGTAGTTAAATAAATACATAAATAAATAAATAAACAGATAATAGAAAATAGAGAATAAATAGATAGATAGATAAATAAACAGATAGATAATAGATATGTAGATAGATAAATAGATAAACAGATAGATAGATGAATAAATAAATAAATAAATAGATAGATAAATAAACAGACTAGATAAATAATTAGATAAATAGATAAGTAAATAGATAAATAAAAAATGGATAAATAACGAAGGGTAATCAAAGGAACACTTGACACTTGACACAAGACACTTGACACTTGACACGAGACACTTGACACAAGACACTTGACACGAGACACTTGACACATGACACTTGACACGAGACACTTGACACATGACACTTGACACGAGACACTTGACACTTGACACAAGACACTGACTTCTTGGTGATATCTGGTGACAATTTGATAGGTTGTTGATTATAATTGTTTGATAATCGAACACCTGGCGATAATTATCAGATTATTATTTATGATTAATTATTGATAATTGTTTATAGTAATGAATTATTAATGATTATTGGGTGATAATTGTTTGTGATAATTATTGACAATTGTTTGTAATATTTAGTTATTGATGATTAGCTGAAAAAAACCTACTTGCGATAATTGTTTCGTAAAGAGATACATATTTCCGAGTGATAATTTGTTTTGTCGTTACGGCTCGAGTTCATTTCTCATCTTTTCTTCTATATTCATTCATTTCGTTTCGGTTTTCAAAAGAATCATAAAGTCAGTTCAAAGAAGAAATTCACAAACTCGCATGGCAGAATCTTTTTGTCGGGTTTGTAAATGACGTATGTTCTGGTTTAAGAATCTTTATTGTTCTATCGTTCTGTAAAACTTCAGGAAGTCCTCACCCACCCACTGTGTTTGGAAACTTTCGTAATATAATGAAGTTTAAGCTCGAGATAATTCACTGACGTTGGCCACGGGTGGTGATGATAGTTTTCTTCGTCTCTCTCTCTCCCTCTCTCTCTCTCTCTCTCTCTCTCTCTCTCTCTCTCTCTCTCTCTCTCTCTCTCTCTCTCTCTCTCTCTCTCTCTCTCTCTCTCTCTCTCTTCCTCTCTGCCCCCCCCCCCTCTCTCTGTATGTGTGTATGTGTGTGTCTCGTTTCTTATTTCTTTCTTCTCTCTGTGTCTCTTTGCATCTTTATATCGTTTTCTTGACCCCTTTCTCTTTTGGATATATCAATAGATAGTTAGATAGGGAAGTAGGTGGGTAGGTATAGTTAGGTACATTTAACTCTTCTGTCTCTACTGATTACGTCGATTTTCATGAACAATAACAATATACGAAACCGGTGGTTATGGATGGAGTCGGTGATTTATAGGTATATATATCTAATTACAAAATATATAGAATATCAGTGGAGACTAGGCATCCTGTAGATAGGTTTGGAGGTGGACCTTCGTACAAGAGCATATCGCATGTGTTAGTAATACATACTATATATGTGTGTGCCTTATAGGGAGGTTAAAAAAGTGATTCTAAGTTGTTTATTTTGTTTTATTTTATTTATTTAATTATTATTATTATAATTATTATTGCGATTGATTATACATAAGGTTCTCAGTGTGGGGTCTCGGCCTGTAAGAAGGTGTTTGGCCTGTAGACAGGTGTTGGGTGGTAGGAAGGAGTGGTGTGGTATGAAGGGGTAGGCTGGTATGCAGGTGTAGAATGGTAAGGAGGTTGGTGGGCTTGGTACTGAGCCTGTCCCTCGTAGGTGACCTCGGCTACGTAGCCTGAGTCGCCGTCCACGTAGTAGGTGACCTTCTGCAGGCGACCGTCGGAAGCTGCACGTAGTAGGGACCCCTGTGTGTTGTAGCCGTCGCGGGACTCCTGGTGGCCGTAGTCGTTGGCGGAGTAGTCGTCCTTCACGACCCAATCGAAGTTTGTACTGAGCTGGAGACTGAAATGGAAAGCCAATAGGCAAATGTTAAGAGTGAAAAAAGTGAACGCAAATGAATGCCCTCCTTAGAATGATAATAACCTTAATAATAAAATGATAAGTAATAAAAAAGAAATATATAACAGATTTCTTATTTCGTACATGTCATGATATAAATCAAACCAATTACCTGATAAGAGGGAGAGGAGAGTATCCGTAGGGAGGCTGTGACGGAGCGGCCAGAGAGGCAGCCGCCAGACCCAACACGACGCTCAGCTGGAACACCAGAAATGACATTTCAATTGATAGGAATCGCAGTCAACCTATTTTGTGATGAAAGATACAAAATAAAGGTTTTTGTATCAAGTCAATGGTTTATATTGCCAAGACACCCCCAAACGATTTTAGAAACAGCTTTTCTCACTTTAAGAAACATGTTTGTTGATTTTGCTTGATATGAAAAACACTCTCATTCCTGTGTCTTATATACTTCAAAAAAACGTAGGCGTGGCTTCACGTGACCATGAGAAGCAACAATAGCCACGCCTACTTTGCCAGTCACCAGACCCTCATCACCTGAATGGAAATGCAACGAATTGCTAAACATTTATGACTTAGGGAGAAAACGTTCAATGTATTGTGTAAATCATGGCAGTTCCAGGATGTTTCAAAAGGGGTAGGGGGCTGAATTCTGTCTTAAGAGGTTGGTAAATATTAGTGTTAGAGTGCTAGCTATGTAGTCGCATGGTTCAGGGTTCGCGCCCGGCCGCCATCTCTCAGTCGACTCAGCTGCGAATGAGTACTAACACCCTGACGTTAGCATGTCAAGGTAAAAAAAATGTGAACTGCACACCCTGCCGCATAATCCCGCGGCTAAGTAAGCGTGTTTCTCTACGCACAATACCCCGTACGTCCACTTAGATATTTTATCTTTGAAGTATTAGAAGCTAAGACTTATTGAGGGCCCAATTGTTTGCTTGTCCAGTGGGGACATTGCCGTTTACTGGGCACTTTCCTGTCAAGCTGAAGAAATTGTGGTACTTGGGATCAAACATCTTCCACGATAAGCGACGCCTCTTCCCGAAATCATAGTTACTCCTATGTTACAATGTGTCATTCAGATCATGATATTCACAGCATCATATTGATATTTACAATTCTGCACTTTTTTTTCAAACACGGACATTTCTAGGAAGTCCACTCTTGAAAAGCGAGAAGTGACTTTACCATTAGACATTGTGTTTGCTTGAGTCACGTTTCTACAAGCTGTCCCATCCTGAAGAATTGCAGCTGACAGCATTTGGTGATATACATACATTTGTAATATATGTATACATGAATATATATATATATATATATATATATATATATATTATATATATATATATATAAATATAAATATATAATAATAGATATATTTTAGGTATTTTAAAATATATATATATATTATGTATATATTATACATAAATTATATATATATATATATATATATATATATATATATATATATATATTATATATATATATTATATCTATAATTCATACCTTATTTCTTTGGTTTGCATATTCTATGTGTTCCTTTTGTCACATTTTCCCTTTCAAAATTAATTATACACTTGTATAAGCTACATGACAAGCATTCCTTCACAGTTCTATCGTCATTTCACAAATGATGTGTTGATGTGACCAGAGTCTAGATGTAAGGAGCGTGTCTGATAATGGGCTTACACGAGTATAGCCACATTTTTTGCTGCAAAACCGATCGGGTCAAGCATAGGCGACTAAGCCCAAACCTGGCTGATATTATAAAAAATGTAAATTTTCTACTGCGGCTTTTTAATAAAATGTAATCAGCAAATTTGTTTTAGTTCCTTTATATCACCTAAGCTGATCATATATTTATCCCAAAATTTTAAGATGGCCTTTTCAAATGTAGTGTTAAAAATTGCAGCGCTTCCAACCCATGCATACAAATTTGCTATTTAACTGTGTGCTCGTTTTACCGTATTTCTAGTTTACAAGTAAGTTGAGGCAAAAGTAGTCACAATTCATTGGCATCACACCAATTCTTGTCTTTTTTCAACCAAATTTCTTGAAATAATCTGTGAGGATATCAACGTTCCGAGGAAGGCACTGTGATTTCTCAAGAAAGTGCAAGATAGGAATAGGAAAAGTCAAGCGCGCTAGTTGCTTGTTATCCAGCCCAGGTTCAAAAACTGAGGTATCAAAAATAAAATAGTATGCCCAAGATTCGGCACGTCAAAAAGGGGTGTGTCTTCATATGAGAGTATGTGTGTTGTATGTGTATGTGCAAATAGAATAATCTGCAGGCCACGGAGCAATGTTGACACCGAATTAAACTGAATTTTATCTGAATTGCAGTGCTTACACAGAAGCCTCTCTCATGCAGTATATTAATAAAATGAAATCTTTCCATTACGTGTTGAATTCGAGACGGGGCCAATACAAATTATTATATATTGGTTTGGGGCCATAGAAAGGAAAAAGTTGGTACCACTTCTAATACATCCTCTAGGCTGAAATACGCACTAAGACAGACATATGTGTAGACTGTCTTTTCTAGTTTTTTTTCTGATTGCATGTATTAAGGTTTCTGTTCAGTTAAAATGGTGTTTCATATATATCCATTCAACAGTAAGAATTTACAAAAAAAGAAAAATGTATAAATGATCTTTGTGTCAATTCATTTTTTTTTTTTTAGATTCCTTCTTAGTGATGAGGTCTCAGTCTGTAACTAGAATGGTAGGAAGGTTGGTGGGCTTGGTACTGAGCCTTTCCCTCGTAGGTGACCTCGGCCACGTAACCTGAGTCGCCGTCCACGTGGTAGGTGACCTGCAGGCGACCGTCGGGAAGCTGCACGTAGTAGGATCCCTGTGTGTATCCCTTAACCGTTCTTTGGCAGTCATTACGTGAACTTCATTTCGTTCTTTTGCTTCTTCTGACGTCATTTCCTCGTTAGTCATTGTAAAGGATCATACATACACATATATGTTTTTCAAGTTTTTTTTTTCTTTTAAATAACATACTGTATCTATATGAGGAGTTTCTTTTAAATAAAATCGTATGTATCAGTACATATTTATTTTATGATAGGCAGTTACAAAACGAGTAAATATGCTTTATATGTTTTACAAACTAGCTATTCAGTTATGTCTTGCCCTGTAAGAAGGAGTAGGTCTGTACGAAGGTGTAGGATGGTATGAAGGGGTGGTGTGGTATGAAGGGGTAGGCTGGTATGCAGGTGTAGGATGGTAGGAAGGTTGGTGGGCTTGGTATTGAGCCTGTCCCTCGTAGGTGACCTCGGCTACGTAGCCTGAGTCGCCGTCCACGTGGTAGGTGACCTTCTGCAGGCGACCGTCGGGAAGCTGCACGTAGTAGGATCCCTGTGTGTTGTAGCCGTCGCGGGACTCCTGGTGGCCGTAGTCGTTGGCGGAGTAGTCGTCCTTCACGACCCAATCGAAGTTATACTGAGCTGGAGACTGATATGGAAAGCCAATATAACTATGATCATCAGGAAATCTTTGGGTGAAGATAACTGCATTAATAATATTTTTAAAAGATGGTTTTAAAATCACAAAGAAAATTGATTTTCAAGAGCAAAGAAAATGATTCTCGAAAAATATATAGAATACATCTATGCCAGTTACCTGGTAAGAGGGAGGAGGAGAGTATCCATAAGGAGGCTGTGACGGAACGGCCAGAGAGGCAGCTGTCAGACCCAACACGACACTCAACTGGAACACCAGAAAAAAAGGTAATTCATAGTTAACAATCTTTTTGTTCTGTGGTAACGAGATGAAGTGGACAACCATTTTTATTACCAAAACGTTTTTTGTTGTTGTTTTTTTCTCACCGTAAGAAACTGTTTGCTGATTTTGCTTGATATGAAAGCATTCTCATTCCTGTGTCTTATATACTTCGAGAGACGTAGGCGTGGCTCCATTTGACCTTGAGGAGCAACATATAGCCACGCCCACTTTTGCCGCTTACTAGATCCTGGTCGCATGAATGGAAAAGCTGGGAGAGAAAATATTACGTAGCCCAGTGACGGTTCCAGGATATTTAACCTATTCTTTTCGTATTCGGGGGGTTACTTTTCAAGCATTTTGAAGCAAAGTGTGGTACTTTTATGATGATTAATTCATTACGTATGACAGTTTGAATATCTAGGAGTCTATAGACACATAACATACATAATTCATGATTGTGTATGATGGCATACACACCTATGCAGTATGTGTATATATGAATGAATATATAGAAAGTATTATGTGTGTATGCACAATACATTCGTATATATATATAGATAGATAGATAGATAGATAGAGTAGATAGATAGATAGATAGATAGATAGATAGATAGATAGATAAATAGATAGATAGATAGATACAGTACATGTATTCCTGTTAAATAAAATGCAAGGATATATATATATATATAAATATATATATATATATATATATATATATATATATATATATATATATATATAAACTATATAGTATTTTTAAACAGTGTTTGTATTACGGTACGGGACGGAATACGTCACGGTTGGTATAGTACAGTAAAGGTATGGAAAATGAGCAAAATTCCGTTCTGTGCTGTATCTTAGGCTAAAGAATACGACTGTAGAGTATATATTTATTTGGTGTCTATGATGGTGTATGTGCAATATATATATATATATATATATATATATATATATATATATATATCTATATATATATATATATGTATGTATGTACATATATACATGTATACAATATATATATGAACAATACACAGCCATGCACACACTTTCTCTCTCTCTCTCTACTATATATTTATATATATGTGTGTGTGTGTATGCCGTATACAGTATGTATATGAATATTACATATGAATATATAAGGCCCACATACATATATATATACGCTCCACACATAATATATATGAATATTACATACACAAAGACACACACATATATAGAGAATTGATTATGGCACGACGAAGGATGACACAGCACAGAATCAGAATCGACGCCTCTACATTCCCAGGTATCCTCCCTTGCGCCAACGTTGAACCGTGCAACTGGTGCCCCTCCCCATGACTGGCCCATGGAGGCAGATCCAGCATCCCCGGGCCTCAGCGAAGATGAACGCACCCCCCGTGACTAAGTGTGCGAGCGGAAGTTGTGGCGATCGCAAAGCACTGAAAAGCACTGTTTCTGTACTCGTCTGCTTTCTTCATAATCCACTCTTGATTTTGCCGTAAGTTCACTGTATCCTTTAACCGTTCTTTGACAGTGATTTTGTAAACACGATTTGTTTCCTTTGCATTTCTGAACATTATTTCCTCGTTAGTCTTTGTAAGGGATCATACATACATACACACACATATGTTTTTCAGGCATCTTTGTTTTTTTATTTTAAGTAATATAATGTATCTGTGAGGAAGTATTTTAAATTATAATTGTATGTATCAATATATATTTATTCTATAATAAGCAGTTACCAAAATAGTAAATATGGATACGAGTTCTGTCTGTTTACAAATTAGCATTTCAGTGATGAGGACTCGGTCTGTAAGATGGAGTAGGTCTGTACGAAGGTGTAGGATGGTATGAAGGGGTGGTGTGGTATGAAGGGGTAGTCTGGTATGAAGGGGTGGTGTGGTATGAAGGGGTAGTCTGGTATGCAGGTGAAGGACGGTAGGCAGGTGTAGGATGGTAGGAAGGTTGGTGGGCTTGGTATTGAGCCTGTCCCTCGTAGGTGACCTCAGCCACGTAGCCTGAGTCGCCGTCCACGTGGTAGGTGACCTTCTGCAGGCGACCGTCAGGAAGCTGCACGTAGTAGGATCCCTGTGTGTTGTAGCCGTCGCGGGACTCCTGGTGGCCGTAGTCGTTGGCGGAGTAGTCGTCCTTCACGACCCAATCGAAGTTATACTGAGCTGGAGACTGATATGGAAAGGCAACATAAATCAAAATCAGAAATCATTGGATGGAGATAACTACATTAATAATGATAATTCAAAAACTAATTTTAAAATGTCAAAGAAATTGGTTTTCAAGAGCAAAGTAAACGATGTTCAAAATACATATAAAATATATCTATGCCAGTTACCTGTAGGAGGGAGGAGGAGAGTATCCGTAGGGAGGCTGTGACGGAGCGGCCAGAGAGGCAGCTGTCAGACCCAACACGGCGCTCAACTGGAACGCCAAAAAATATAGTTAACAAAGATTTTTTTTGTAATTTGATAACAAGATGAAGTGGACAACGATCTGTATTGCCAAAACGCTCTTTTTCTCTCACCGTAAGAAACATGTTTGCTGATTTTGCTTGATTAAGCACTCACATTCCTGTGTCTTATATACTTCGAGAAACGTAGGCGCGGTTTCATTTGGCCTTGAGGATCACATAGCCACGCCTACGTTTGCCACTTAGTAGATCCTGATCGTATGAATGGAAACGACAGGGAGAAAATATTGCAAATATTGCGTAGCTCAGTGACGTTTCCAGAATGTTTGACCGAATTTTTTTTTCAGTCAGGTGGCAGTTTTCAAGCATTTTAAAGCGAAGTATGGTACTTTTCTGATGATTAATTCAGTACACATGACAATTGAAATATCCAGGAGTCTTACCCATTTTCCACCACAGACCCCCCCCCATTAAAATCCTAGTTACACCCATATTACACGTCAATACGAATTTGATAAAGTACACCGAGTATTTACATCGTATCAATATCTACATTTCCATTCGAGTATTTCTCTGGAGTCAGTTCTCTATAAAAGCAGGAAGCGTCGTATCACTTTCATCCATACAATTCGACATGTGTTGCCGCTGCACAGGTATGGGAAATGAGCAAAATTCCGTTCTGTACTGTATCTCAGGCCAAAGTATACGACCATAAAAGGATTGGGTCTTTGCGGCCATAGTGAGTGCATTAGCAGATAATTATTCATTTAGTATCTTACTGTATCATATACATGCATAAAGTATGTATTAATTTGTATATCTAGCATGGTATATGTACACACACACACACACACACACACACACACACACACACACACATATATATATATATATATATATATATATATATATATATATATATATATATATATATATATATATAGATATATATATATATATATATGTATATATATACATATATATTATATATATATATATATATATATATATATATGTATATATATAATATATATATATATATATATATATATATATATATTAATATAATATATGAAAGATGGAATAATGCAATGCCGGATTGAAAAAA
>NC_051423.1:21637624-21638946 GCF_015228065.2 Penaeus monodon | reverse complement strand
TTTTATTATAGCGGGTGTCTGCTGGTGCGGATGACTTGTAGTTAAACTGTCACACAACCTCTCCAGGACCCAAGCAGCCTTGTCTTTAGGTTTAAAATTCGACACTGGTACCCTAGTAACGGCATGGCTGACTTTATCGAGTCCAACTACCGCAGAAATCTCTCTGCAATTGAGAGAGGATTCCTGCAGGGAGTTGTGACCTGTGCAGTCGCCAGCGCCAAAGGACGGAAGCCTGCCATTTAAGGCTCTACAGGAACTTTGCAGAGACGACTCCGTTGTCATTGCTCCGGCTGATAACGGTGGCGGTATCGTAATCATTAATAGTACCGATTATGTCAATAAGATGGAAATGCTGCTCTCCGACGTATCTATTTACAGGAAAGCCAGGACAGGAAACGCGCAGGATAGGTCCCTAGAGTTTAACAGAGGCAGCAAGGAGGATCCTCAAAGGTTCGGAGAAGGGAAGTACCGATTATGTCAATAAAATGGAAATACTGCTCTCCGACGTATCTATTTACAGGAAAGCCAGGACAGGAAACGCGCAGGATAGGTCCCTAGAGTTTAACAGAGCAGCAAGGAGGATCCTCAAAGGTTCGGAGAAGGGGAAGTCTTTGCTGCATCTGCTCGAGGAGACACCACGCACGCCGACGATCCATCACCAACGGGACCGGGAGTGCCCCACACCGGTTAGCAAAGAAGCTTGCAGCACTTCTATCGAGAGCCTTAAACTCCATCAGCGGTTGTCATCTGTCAAACACCACCGATATGATGGCCAAACTGCAAAACGTCGGGATGATATGCAAAAAGCTTCGACGTCAAATCGCTCTTCACCAACGTGCCGATTGACGGGGCCATCGAAGCTGCAGAAAGAGCGCTGACAGGAATGGACGAGGATGAACTACCGCTGCCGAGAGATGATTATGTCGCACTCATCGGCCTCTGCGTGGAGTTTGGCCCGTTCGAATTCCGAGGACGTGAGTACGAGCAAATCCAAGGACTTGCTATGGGGTCACCTCTGTCAGCAGTCCTTGCCCAGCTGTTTATGGAAACCCTCGAGGCTGACCACTACCGGAACATCGTGGGGAATAATGTAGTCTGGATTCGTTACGTAGATGACATCCTTGCTGTAGTGCCGACCAGAACAAACCTTCAAGAACTCCTCCACAGACTAAATGCAGTGCATCCCTCCATACAGTTCACCACCGAAAAGGAGAAGAATGAACAGCTTCCTTTCCTCGACACCCTAATCCATAGAAGACCTGACGGCCCGGTGTTCTCTGTATATAGAAAGCCCACTAGTATAGATGATTTCATACATTATT
>NC_051423.1:21617624-21632624 GCF_015228065.2 Penaeus monodon | reverse complement strand
CTTCTCATCTACTGAGCCCTCCACCTGCATCGTGCTGGTTCGACGGCAGCTTACCCAAGTCGGGGCCCGGGAACCGAGGACGGCTGGGTTTCGGCCCCCTTCTCCAGCCTTTTCCGCCTGTACCACTTCCTTAGCCTTAGGACATGCGCTCAGATGGTGACCATACCTGCCACAGTCCTTGCAGCACTGCTGGAAGGCATCAGAATCCGTCCGGTTGAGAGGACGTGTTCTCCGCTCCCTCTGACACTGACTACGTCTGTGCCCTACCTCTCCGCAGCCCCAACACAAGCCTTGGAAAGTTCTCGGGCTCACCTTCCTCAATGCTATTTTCTCCACTTTAGCCTTCCGGCCCGGAGGTCACGGCGGGGCTGAGCGGCTGGCCCTAGGCCACTCGTTGCCTTCAGGAAGGCCTCGAACTCCAAGGCCCTCGCCAGCGCCACCTGCAGGTCCTCAGGGTGTGCCTGCTTGACGTAGATTTGCAGCTGCTGGTCCTGTAAAGCGTCAACAAAGAAATCACGGGCCAGGACCACGATCATCTCTTCCGCAGCCGCAGGGTACGACCTCCTTACCAGCGCCTCCACATCCTGCGCCAGTTGGGACAGTGTCTCGCCACGCTCACGAGTCCGCTTCTTCAAGTGGGCCCGATATACCTCGGCCTGGTGGTGGTGCCCGAAACGGCGTTTCAAAGCCTCTGCCACGCTGGTGTAAGAGGCCTGTTGGGATGCCGGCAGATGCCCCAACACTTCCACCGCGGGGCCCCTTAGCGCTGTTACCAGCTGCAGGGCCTTCTCTTCCTGGCTCCAGCCCTGGGCAGATGCCAGCATTTCAAATTGGGCAACATATGCCTCCCAGGCCACCTTCCCGTCGTACTCAGCTGGCTTACGCCTCACAGAATGTCTGGAGGCCGAGGGGCTGCAGGGTGGAGAACGCGTGCCGTGAACTAACACACCTGGGGGGGAGGAAGGGGGTGAGGGAGGCAACGAGGCGGGTTGACCGGGTCCGAGTTTGCGCCACCTATACCCAAGGGAGCGGTTCCGATGGGTCCCCAGCCTTCTGCGGCGACCACTGGCTGCGACACGACGCTGCGAGGCCCGGGGGTTTCCTGCCACGGACCCCAAGCAGACCCCAGTAAATCTGACACTCTGGCATCTGTTGCCAGAACCTCGTCTGCCTTCTCTGTTTGCAACGTTACTACCTCGTGACGCCGCCTTTCCTCCTTCACTTCCTCAGGCCCTGAACCTCGCCCTTCAGAGTCTGCACCTCCTCCATCAGTTCACTCTTCACGCTGTTGCAGGCCTTGTCAGTGTACTGCTGAGTTTCCATCTTCACAGATGCAAGATTGCTCTGTAGCACCTCAACAAGTCGGCAGAACTGTTCCTCTGCCTTCCTTGCACCATCTCGACGAGATGGTGCGCCAGCTCGTGTGCCCTCTGTTCCTGCTCTTCTGCCCTTTGTGCCATTTCCTCCCTCATACCGGCCAGCATGGCAGTGATCAGGTCCATCTGGCTCAGCTTCACCTCACTCGTGCCTGCCTCAGTCATAGCCTCCTCTCCCTCATGGCTGCCGCCATCTTTGGACATGATAAATCGGCGCGTCTCACTGATCAAATATCACAAATCCCACTCCTGACACCAATTTGTTACGCCGACCGCCTCGTCTCTCTGCCACCAACACAAGGCAGGCTAGGCAGACGGCGTGCTATCCACAGGGTCGTGAACACTGAACAGCTCCAAGAGGCACCGAACACCACAGCGTCCCAGAACACCAGGAGAGCAAACGCCAAGTGGCGAGGCAGGGCACGGAGTAAACACAAAATGACAGTCTTTCCTCTATTTACACAAGTTATATATTTACCCGTACACTTTTCTATAGGCACAATACAGGGGGGAAACCAGCATGTCACACAGCACAATACAGCTTATAACAGGGCAACACCAGGTTTATCTCAGGTCACAAGGGCACACACGAGGTCTTCACAGGAGCAGCACCCAACTGCGTCTCCTGGCTTGTTCCTCCGCTCCTCCGCTCACAGCCAGTTGCGTCGTGTTTGCCCAGGTCCCTTCATGTTAACACATGCCCAGGTCATCCTTTTCATGTTAACACATGTTTCGCACAGAGACAAAGACCCACTGGCGTAGAAATAATAATAGTGATAATAATAATAATAATAATAATAATAATATTAATAATGATAATAATAATAATAATAATAATGATAATAATGAAAATAATGATAAAATAGTAATATAATAATATAGCAATAATGATAATAATGATAATAATGATAATAATAATAATAATAATAATAATAATAATAATAATAATAATGATAATGATAATAACAATAATGACAATAATAACAATAATAATGAAGATGATGATAATAACAATGATAGTAATAATAATAATAATGATGATGAGGATATCGATAATAAAAATCATAATAATGATAATGCCACTTTAAGTGGCATGCTGCTCTCTCTGCTGAAAAGAAAGGAAATATGTGTAATCATTTGCAGTTCTTTTGATTTTCTTTTATTATGTTTTAACCTTGCAAACTGAAGAAAAGAATAAATATCCATGTCTTGTAATCATAACACTTTGGGGGGGGGGGGAGCTAACATATATGCTAATCTGCAGTTTCAAGCAATACCACCCCCACAAGAAATCTGTGATTTGCAGTGTCTTCCTCTATCTCTTAAGAAGGGAGTAACGTCACTCCACCCATTTTGCCCTTTTGTGTGTGAATACTTTGATACTGTTAATTCTATTTCATACTTTTTAACAGCTAATGAATGGATGGCAGCTGATGTTACTTCTAGATGTGCACACTAGATGAAACAGAGTAAATAATCTAAAAGTCAAGCATTTTTTTTTTTTTACATTCTTTTTGCACATGATTTTATGAGCTTTGTCATCCTTTAGTGGTTAAGCAGCTTCACAATTATCAAATTCATTCTACTTCAGTTATCATAATCATTTTTTCCAGCATTTCTTTTATTTTTTTAAATTCAAAGCAAAGATGTGCTGGACAAGCTGATGATGACGCATTGACATGTTCAAGATGATAACTATTTGATAGTTGACAGGTTTCATCATGATAATCTTTTGATAGCCGACAGGTTCACGATGAAAAATATTTGATAGGTGCTGCATCTAAGACAATAATATTTTGACAGCTGACAAGTTTGCATCGATAATCATTTGATAAATGACAGGTAGGCAGTGTTAATTAAATATATGAAATACAAATGTCTTCTCAGTATATGATACCTCTCAAGTGCAGTTCTGCCTCAATAAAATTAGTGATTATCGGTACTACATCTGCCGTGCTTTCACACCTCGTATCAAGCAGAGTGACCGGACCAGAAATCCTTGTTGGACAAAAATTAAGTTAAGGAAATGAATGTTGCAAGGTTAATCCACTGTAATTACCAGTTGCAATGTTGCAAGGTTAATCCACTGTAATTACCAGAGGTGAGTTTGTTCATACTCCCTGGGTGTCCCCTAAAGTAAGTCGACCCAGTGGGAAGTTGTATGAAATGGGGGCCTGTCCTGACCTGACCTGTCTTATCCAGACATGACCTGTCCTGACCTGACCTGACCTGACCTGTCTTATCCAGACATGACCTGACCTAACCTATTTGGAATAGTTTGATCTATATGCAATTTTCATGTGATTATTTTCAAGTATTATTTCATGTTATTTAATACTGTTCATAAGTTATTTGTTTGCAGTAACCAGTGTCTCATAATGGCTAAGTTCCAAAATTGGATTTTTTATATCTTTCCTCTACCCAACGATCTTGGGGGATGCGTGGGGGAATCGGGGGTTGAAGGGGGGGGGGGATAATGGATAGCACTGGGTGCCCACAGGAAGCTGCAGAAATCGAAGAAAGTGATTTATGAAACGTTAAAAAGTCGATTTTTCGAAAACCCGAGCCAAACATTGTCCGGCGAACGAAGTAAACAAGCACAAAAAACGGTAAAAATCGACAATTGAAACTACGGGATAAAACCCGTCGATGTAAAAGTAACCAAGTTTGTGCCACCTTTTGATGAGGATGATCCTCAAGAATTTTTTTTGCAATTTGAACGTGTGGCAAATACTTTAAATTGGCCTAGAGAATTTGGGACTCTTTTAATTCAAACTATCCTAAAGGGGAAGGGACGTCCTAGTTACCTTTCTCTCTCAACAGCACAACAGTTGGATTTTGATCTGGTTAAGTCCACAGTTTTAAAGTCATATCAGTTAACTGCTGAATATTACAGACAAAAATTTAGGAATAACAAGAAAGACATCAACCAAACTTATTTAGAGTATTCTCATTCCTCAAATAAGTATTTTAAGAGATGGTTAACTGCAAGTAATATAAATGATTATGAACAGTTGAGTGAAACTATTTTGCTGGAGCAATTTTTTAGAGGCATTCCTCTGGAAGTAAAGAGTTATCTTTTAGAGCGTGAGGTAAATTCAGTTGATAAAGCAGCACACTTAGCAGAAAATTTTAGTCTTGTCAATAGAAAGTTTCAAAACCATACAAGGCCGACCCAGCCATTATCCACTGACCAGGGTGGTAAGTTTAGAGATGTTGATAAAACTCTTGTAAGTAAATACAATGTGAAAAATTTAAAACCTTACGATGGCAATGCAGTTAGATTTAAAAGCTGCTTCTTTTGTAAGGAAGCTGGTCACATAGTTGCTAATTGTCATAAACTTAAATTGAAGAAGGAAAGGGAAAATCTGTTGCTAATGTTTGTTCTGTACCAGAGAATTTGCAGAATATTGGTAATGCGGATTCTGATGTCACTGTTGATAAAGGTTTTGATCCTTATAAGTTTACAGGGTTGATATCTACTGTGGAGGGTGATGAGCCAGTTCCAATTATTATCCTGCGGGATACAGCTTCTTCACAAAGTATTGTGCTGAAGAGTGCTTTACCGTTTTTAGAGAATGTTTTGACGGATAAGCATGTGTTGATGAGGGGAGTTGGTGGAATAGTAAGAGTCCCTCTTTGTAAGTTGTTTTTGCAGTCAGAATGTTTGACGTGCCCTGTTGAAGTAGCTGTGGCAGAGAGTCTACCAGTTCCAGGCATACATTTACTTTTGGGTAATGATATAGCAGGTAGAATAGTGGTGCCTAATATCATTGTTTCAGATAGACCATTAAGTTTTGATCCTATACAAAAGGAGATGACTGAGAATCCAGATTTATTCCCATCATGTGCTGTGACCAGGAGTAAGACCAATATGATGCATCTTCTTCAGACTGAGAATGAAGACTTGGAAAGTGAGGAAAGTATGAAAATAGATTGTCTTTTTGATGAGTCATTGTCCCTGAATGAATTATGCAGCTCTCATTTAGTGGAGATGAGTAAGAGTAATAGTAAGGATCAAAAAGATAAGAGTGATGTTGTGAATTTTAACACTGTACCAATAACACGAGTAAGATTAATAGAAGCACAAAAATCAGACCCATCTTTGGCAACATTATTTTGTAAAGCAGAGAGTACACAAGACCTAGAAGAAGATTGCAAAATGTATTATATAAAAAATGGAATATTAATGCGTAAATTTTGTTCTGCAGCTGATCCTTGTTTCGAGTGGTTTGATGTACCCCAGATTATAATACCAAGTTGTTTTAGATACAAAGTAATGAGCATGGCCCATGATTTTATTGGAGGTCATCTAGGGGTTAAGAAAACTTTGGAGAAAATTTTGAAATATTTTTTTTTGGCCTGGTATCAATAAAGACGTTAAAGAATATTGTAAAACTTGTAAAAGTTTGTCAGCTGGCTGGTAAGCCAAACCGGAAGATTCCACCAGCTCCATTGAATCCCATTCCTATAGCTAATTGAACCATTTAATAAAGTCATAGTAGATTGTGTGGGACCCCTCCCTAAAACAAAAAAAGGAAACAAATTCTTATTGACCATAATGTGTTCAAGTACAAGGTATCCTGAAGCCATACCTTTACGCAACATAACCACAAAAAACATTGTACCTGCATTGACAAATTTTTTTACAACTTTTGGCTTTCCAAAAATCATACAAAGTGATAGAGGTTCTAATTTTACCAGTAATGTGTTTAAGGATGTTATGAAGATATTAAATGTTACACAGTGTAACTCTACTGCTTACCACCCAGAAAGTCAAGGAGCATTAGAGAGGTTTCATCAAACCCTTAAATGCACTTTGACAAAATTTTGTAATGAAGTTGACAAAGAGTGGGATGAGAGTGTTCCATTTATGTTATATGCAATACGAACTGCTAAAAATGAAAGTTTAGGTTACTCCCCATGTGAGCTTTTATTTGGCTATCAGATTAGAGGCCCTTTAGAGATTCTTTTTGAGAGTTTAGTTGATGAAAACAAGACTGACAATTTAAGTTCATATGTAGAAAAAATGAAAGAAAGAATTCATAAAGTGAGAGAATTTGCAGTTTCAAACATGGAAAAGGCACAGGGTAATATGAAAGATAATTTTGATAGAAAAGCAATTAAAAAGTTTAGTGCTGGTGATGAAGTTCTTTTGTTTAACCCAACCAGGAAATACCCATTAAGTGTAAAGTTTGAAGGCCCTTATAAAGTAATCGACAAGATAAGTGACGTTAATTATGTAATTTCAACACCAGGGAAAAGAGATAAAAAGTTAGTACACATTAACAGATTGAAGAAATATATTAACAGAAATCAAGAGAAAGTGAAAACTGTAATGAGTACTTGTAAAGAGGCAGAATCCAGTAGTAACCATGATTATAAACAATATGATTCTGACTTTGAACATAAAACAGTGGAGGTGGAACTCAAAAACGGTGATGTACTAAATAATTTATGTGCAAAATTAACCCATTTATCCTTAGATCAAGCTCAGGATGTTATGTCCCTTGTAGAAGAATTCCCTACATTGTTCAGTGATGTTCCTGGCTGCACCTCATTAGTGAAACATGATGTAAAGCTGCTGTCTGGAGCTACTCCAGTAAAACAATCACCTTATAGGATGTCTCCAGTTAAGTTTGAGATTTTGAGTAACGAAATAAATTTTTTGTTAGACAATAATATAATTGAACCAAGTACTAGTGAGTGGGCATCTCCTTGCCTATTAGTGCCTAAATCAGATGGCAGTTGGAGATTGTGTACTGATTATAGAAAAGTTAATGCCCTTAAAGTTTCAGATTGTTTTCCACTTCCTAGAATTGATGACATAATAGATAAAGTTGGCTCTTCAAAATTTATATCACGTATTGATATTTTGAAAGGTTACTATCAGGTTCCACTTACTGATAATGCTAAGAAAATATCAGCTTTGATAACTCCTACAGGTTTATATCAGTACAGAACTATGCCCTTTGGTATGAAAGGAGTCCCTGCTACTTTTCAGAGATTAATCACCAATATTTTGTTAGGGTTGGATAGAGTTGCTGCATACTTGGATGACCTTATCATATTTACGGACACCTGGAAAGGTCATATCGGGGTGTTGAACCAACTGTTCCAATGTTTAAGAAAAGCTAAGTTGACTGTGAACTTGTTAAAATCAGATTTTGGTCATGCTAAATTAAAAGTACTCGGTCATGAAGTAGGTAGTGGTTGTGTGTTCCCAGTAAGTGCAAAGATAGATGCCATCCAAGCTTTACCAATTCCCAAGAATAGAAAAGCTGTTCAAGCTTTTCTTAGTATGACAGGTTATTACAGAAGGTATTGCCCAAATTATGCTGATGTTGCAAAGCCATTAACTGATTTAATTAGTCCAAAAAAGAACTTTATATGGACTTATGACTGTCAAGTATCCTTTGATAAGCTTAAAGATCTACTGAGTTCGAATCCAGTGTTGAAAAGCCCTAACTTTAATCAACCATTTGTACTTCAGGTTGATGCAAGTGACATTGCTGCAGGAGCAGTCTTGCTCGAAGAGGATGGAGATGGTGTACTACATCCTGTATGTTATTCTTCCACAAAATTCAAGCCTCACCAGAAACCATATGCAACCATAGAAAAGGAAGCACTGTCATTAATTATTGCTATGGAAAAATTCAGTGAATATATTGAAAATGGTAGAAAACTAACAGTGTTTACGGATCATAATCCACTGAAGTTTGTGAATAGTATGAAAAATCGAAACATGCGTTTAATGAGATGGTGCCTAACTTTACAAAAGTATGATATTGAAATAAAACACATTAAGGGCAAAGAAAATCTGATAGCCGATGTTTTGAGTCGTTCAGTATGATTGTATAATGAGGGTTCTGTTTTTCTTTTTTTGATGTACCAATTACTCTTCGGATAAAAACACCATGTGTTTTTATTTTAAAGAGGGGAGTGTTATGCAGTTATTACATAGTGTTATGCAGTTATTAATTTAAGTCTATGTTGAAATATCCATTTTCTTGGTTACGTAGAATACGTTTTCATTCCTTTGCATTCATAAATGCTTATATAGTTGTTATTACGTTATTGTGTATCTGTGAATAACTACAAAGTTATTTGGGGTAAAGTAAAATTATTTTATTTGAAATGTATTCGTAACAGCCACAAGGGCATAAAGGAAGTTGAGCTAATTTCTAGCGTGAACGTCTACAGGCGTCAGCGGATCATGGCGGTCTGGGTTGGAGATATATATATATATATATATATATATATATATATATATATATATATATATATATATATATATATTACATATATATATATATTACATATATATATCCCCCCCAATCCCTTGCCCGTTGTTGTCGTGGGGGGGCTTAGGAGGCGGAGACTGGGCCCCAATGATGGGGAACTCCCCAACCTTGGGACTCAGCCCTCGACTCAACCTAATTTTGCATGGTCTTTATTTTCCTTCCCACCTTTCGTTTCTGTCCCTTCACCAAACCCTTCTGCTATCCACCTAAGGTGTGAGAGCTGTGCTGAAAGGATGAAAGGCTGACTTTGTGCCAGTCCTGAACGGCCTGAGGGAGCCATGGGCACGGTATTCCCCTGATTTAGTTATCTAGCCCTTACTCCTCAAGGGGACCCTGAGGAGTGGACTGTTTTTATCCCCAACATAATCCAGGCTTACCATGGCCAGTAATGAAAACTTATCCCCACTATTAGGGGCAATGAAGCTTGCCCCTTTATCAAATAGCCCCAAAGATGTAAACCCACACGATTCCCTGACCCCAGGCTCTCCTTTGACCACGGCTCCGAACACTGCAATAACTACCCCCTCATCAATACCTACTAGTACAGTAGCCAACAATCAACCCTTAAGGAACATTCCCACTCTCCCAGCAAGCTCAACTTCAACACCTCTACCCCCACAACCTCCAACATCTACCACCCCATCCTCCCATATTAATACCTTACAGCCTTATTGCCCACCTCCCCATAACACTACCTCCCTCAACACTACTCCATCTTCGTCACGCCCCCACCCTTCGACTACCCCTATCTCTACAACAATTTTGAATACCCTCTTCAGCACAGCCAAATGGGACCAATTTTTCGTGATCCCTCCCACAGCTCCCTACTCTGACAACACCCTTCTCTTCCAACAATGTCTCCAAAAACAAGTAGGTAAAGTCTCTTTCCGTAGCCGACCCGACCGCTCCCGTCTTGTCACAGTAACATCCGAAAACCAAGCTATAGCATTAACAAAACTAACAGACCTATATGGTAACCCCATCCTTGCAGAACCCCATCCAACCCTCAATACTTGCACTGGAACAGTTTCAATCTCCCCAGCAAATTGCCCAATCTATGACAAAGATTGGTCAGATTGTGGAGAAGATCTACTTGCCTGTCTCACAGACTATGATGCAACATCAGTGCAATGCTACTCCATTCCCCCCAGAGGTCATCGAAAGAAACCTACTAACATAGCCAAAATTACCTTCCGTAGACATGACCTTCCCTTTAACGTCTACATAGGAGGAGAATCCCTCCCTGTTCGTCCATACCAACCTCCTCCACGTCAGTGCCAAAACTGTTGGCGTCTGGGACACCCAGCCAAACATTGCCGTTCCACAGCCAGATGCCCACTATGTGCCCAACCTGGCCATACCTGATCTAACTGCCCTGCACAATCACGCACATGTGCCAATTGTGGCGGCCCCCATAATGTATTTTATAGGGACTGTCCCACCTACAAATTTGAGTCTGAGGTAGCAACTCTCAGATTCAAACTTGGACTCACACTACGTGAAGCCAGACAAGAAGCACGTCGACGTGGTTTCTCTCTTACTCCTTACTCCAGTAATACTGCTCACTCTACCAATTCTCCTAAACCCACCCCCCCTACATCTAACCCCCCCTCTTCTACCTCCTACCTTCCCCAGTCAAACTCTTTTGCCATCCTAAATCCAGACACTCCAATCTCTACTACAGATATTTCAATCACCACTACAACCCCAACACCTTCCCCTCTCCCTCCTCGCACAACCCGTAACAGACAGAACAAACGTTCCACCCCCTCTTCCCCTACCACACAATCACCTCCACTTTCCTTTGCTCCTATGCTTGAGACACTAGTCTTCTCTTCCCCCCCTCACAAGAAATCCTTTATCCCCCAAAACTCCCCAACCAACTCCTCAGAAGAAACCATTGAAAATATTCAAGATTACCTAATGAAAACTGACACTCAACCTCCAAATACAACTCCTGCTCCTTCCACACACCAAGTAACTGCAGATATCCATCCTCTCCTAACGATATCCCCCCTACACCCAATCCTCCTACCCCCTCCCAACACAGCCCATCCCCCCCGACCCCAACCCCGCCCACATTAACCCTCCCACCATCCCCTCTATCCCTTCCACTCCCTCCTGGATACACACGTGAATCCCTTATGTCACAAGTATCCCCTTCCTCAGACCCTCCATCTCCTAATACCCCTCCTAGTAGAACACCAACTCCCACCCCACCCCTCTAGCTGCTTCCCCCTCAAAATCTCCAACACGTACTACAATCTATATCAGTAAAGTATAACTATCCTTCATTGGAATATTCGCGGTTTCCGCTCCCACAGACCTGACCTTCGTCATATCCTTTCCTCTTATAATCCATCTATTGTATGCCTTCAAGAGACCTTTCTTACACATCCTCCAATACCAATCCCCAATTATCATTTTGTCTCTTCCCCACATTCCCTTTATGTCTCATCCATACTTATCAACCAGAAAACACCTTATGTCACACCTCCCTTTCAAACCAATGTCCCTTGCACAGTTATCCGTATCTTCCTTCATCGTTGGATCATAGTGATTTCAGTTTACTTCTCCCCTTCCCACCCCATTGACTTTGTTGCTTTTGAAAATCTAATTTCCCAACTTCAACCACCTTTCCTCATAGTTGGTGACTTTAACTGCCGCCACACTCTATGGGGTGATTCTATCACAAACTCCCGAGGCCGATCTCTAGAGCGCTTCCTCTCCACAGCTGACCTTACTATTCTAAATTCAGATCGCCCCACACACTTTGATACACGCACGCAATCTTTTTCATGCATTGACCTCTCTCTATGCTCCCCTTCTCTTCATTTAGATTTCCACTGGTCAGTCTTAGACCACTTTTCCTATAGTGACCACTTTCCAGTTCTCCTTTCTCCTACTTCATATGTACCACTCCCCAACTCCCCACGCTGGTGCTTTGATAGAGCCGACTGGCATACTTTCACTTCACTCTCTGCTATTCATACCCCTCCATCCTCCCTCACCTCCATTTCAGAAATGATACAGTATTTCACAAATAGTCTTAAGAGCTGCACATACAGCTATCCCTCGAACCTCAAGACCATATACCTCCAAATGTGTTCCATGGTGGAATTCTGATTGCACTAAAGCACTTCGCTTAAAACGTGCAGCCTGGAACAGTTACCGCTACAAGAGAGGTACTCCAAATCAACTATCAGCCCTTATCTCCTTTAAAAGAGCATCTGCCTATCAGTCGTACAATCCGGAATAGTAAAACAAATAGCTGGCGAAATTATGTTTCATCAATTACATCCTCTACATCTATCTCAAATGTTTGGCGCCGAATTCATAAACTATCAGGCAAACATCTCCCCCTATCCTGCCCCTGTCCTCCATATTCGAAATACCCTCATTTCTGATCCTCTCCAAGTTGCTAATGAACTGGGTGATTATTTCAGCCAGGTCAGTAGTGGTTCTCACCTTTCTCCACACTTCTCTTCTATTAAGACCACCAGAGAACGTACCCCCATTACCTTCACCCCATCCTCTGATGAGTCCTATAATGCCCCATTTTCTTCCTCTGAACTCATTACTGCCCTACAACCGTGCCGTAACACTCATGAAGGCCCTGACGGTATTCACTACCGTATGCTCCAGCAACTCCCATCTTCCTCCTTATCCTTCCTATTGAAAATTTACAACCACATATGGACATCAGGAAATTTCCCTTCTAATTGGCGAGAAGCTCTTATCCTTCCCTTCCTGAAACCCAATAAGTCGGGTACCCTTCCTCAAGACTATCGCCCCATCGCACTAACTAGCTTGTGCAAACTATTAGAGCGAATGGTGAACTTCCGCTTAATGTGGTATCTTGAATCTCACAATCTTCTCTCTCCTTCCCAATTCGGTTTTCGCCGTGCCAGAAGCACAGCTGACCCCCTTGCTCATTTTGAGACATATTACATCTGCATTTGCACGCCATGAATCCGTACTAGCTATTTTTTTTTATCTAGAAAAAGCATATGATACGACATGGCGGTACCATATTCTCCAACAATTGTCCTCTCTAGGCATATGTGGAAACATGGGTGTCTTCATAAAGTCCTTCCTCTCCCAATGCACTTTCCAGGTCAAAATCGCCTCTGCCACATCATCTTTCTTTCCCCAAATCGAAGGTGTCCCACAAGGCAGTGTGCTCAGTACCACTTTATTCCTTCTTGCTGTTAATGATATTGTCTCAGTTTTACCACCAGGAGCCCGGTCATCACTATATGTTGATGATTTAACCATCTATGCCTCTGACACATCCATACCAAATCTCTACCAATTTCTTCAATCTGCAATCTCATCAGTATCTTCCTGGGCCACAAACCATGGCTTCCGCTCTTCTACCTCTAAATCTTTCTCCATTCTTTTCTCGCTCACGTGTAGGTCCCCTACCCCCACTCTTCTTATATGGCACTCCACTTCAATGCCGTTCCTCTGGCAAATTCCTAGGTGTCATTTTTGACTCCAAACTGTCCTGACGAGACCATATTCTACACATTAAAGAAAAAGCTCTCTGCCGTCTTCGAATCTTAAAAACTCTATCCCATATATCATGGGGCTCAGATCGCAGATATATTTGCAGTTATAGATCTAACCCAAGTCCAATCTGCTAGACACAGCATGTGCAGTTTGAGAAATCTCTAAATGAATAAGTAATGCATCCTGTTTCAATTATTCCAATTTGAAAGCTGCTATAGTAGTCAAGTACCACCATTTATCCAAAATCATGTAAACTATGCAATAGGTTACTGATGAAATACATATGAATTTCCTGCTCTCAGTCAATCTTGTACAGAGCTATACACAAAGAGAACTCATGTGCAAAATAATTTATCCAAAGTGATAAATATGCAGTGAAGGACTTTGTGTAAGACCAATTTATATTTTTTCGATTATCAAGTTGTGTATTGGTACGCCATTGATTCAGTTTCACCTATGGTACTGCATAATAACATACATAACTGAATATATAATCCATACATAGCTTTCAAACACAAAAGTAAATTGGTTTTACGAACAAAAACTGACAACGGTGTATATAAACCATGCATAATATGTCTTGGCTGCCATAAAAGAAATTGCTTATACAAAAAAAAACAAAAAACCTTAGCACATGTGAAAACAATATTGAATGTTTTTATTCATTTAGTAAAATATATCCATGAACTAAATGTCATTTTTGCTTGTTCATTTACTTTGTGTGGAATTCAACAAAGCAATTTTTATCTTTGGTGATACACAAGTGTACTTTACACTTCTGACAGTAGAACACAGGGGCACTTTTACAGTCTGGATTCTTGCACCTTCCTCTTGTTGTCACCACTGGATAATGGTGATAGCCATCTGTCCTGACTCCTTCTGCAGGAATGGGCTTAGTGGCAGGGGAGCTTTTCTTTTTCTTTGCAAACTGTGCAGCAGTTCCTCCATTAGAGGAGGGACGACCTCTTTTCTTAGCCATGGGATTTTTCCCTTCAAGAAGCAGGGATTCTGCCAGTGACAATTTGAATTCCTGAAGCATCATTACTTTTCGTTCAGGAATGTCTAGGTCGCTAGAATCTCTGCGGTATAGTAACCAACAGTTCACAACAGTGACATCCAGAAAATGAAAAAATATCTTGTGATAATACTTCTTGGACCTGCTTTGTAACAATACTTATGTGGTTTACTGAGCAAATACTGCTTCAAAGAAGATGCACCCTTGAATGGAACCATCTGTTCATCTACACATACTCTTTGTGGCATGGGAATATCACGAAACTTGGTAACAAGATGATCCAGCAGAGGTCTCACTTTGAAAAGTTTATCATACTTTGGGGAAGTACTTGGCAGCATGTCACTGTTATCATTGAAGTGGAGGTTGGCTTTGATTTCTTCCCATCTATCTCTAGTCATTACTTCTGAAACAAGGGGACAACTGAGCTTAGCCTTCCAGTATAATCTTGAGCATGACCGTTTCACCAGTGACATGGCAAGTAATGTTCCCAAAAATTACTCTAGTTCAGGGACAGTGAGATTTAAACTTTTACCAACATTTTTCTGTTGTGCATAGAGATTACTCTGATCAACAATGTGAGTCAAAATATCAGAAGAAAAAAAATCCTGGAAATACTCAATGGGACGCCTTACTGTGGTAGAGGGCTCAATCTCGCCCAACCATTCAGGTGTGTCTAAGCTAGTGTTCTGGCCTTCAATTTGACGCCATAGTGGGTGCTCACTACGTTTTATTTTACTGGAAGCCATCTTGTGACCTTGATTCTGCTGTGAAGTCTTGTCTGATTCAGGAG
>NC_051423.1:21603442-21617524 GCF_015228065.2 Penaeus monodon | reverse complement strand
TTTTTCAAAATTTTTGTAAAGTAGGCCCTCATTAAACCATGTTTCGATTTTCAACATTAACCTTCAGTGGATTATGATCCGTAAACACTGTTAGTTTTTACCATTTTAAATATATCACTGAATTTTCATAGCAATAATTAATGACAGTGTTTCCCTTTTCTATGGTTGCATATGGTTTCTGGTGAGGCTTGAATTTTGTGGAAGAATAACATACAGGATGTAGTACACCATCTCCATCCTCTTGAGCAAGACTGCTCCTGCAGCAATGTCACTTGCATCAACCTGAAGTACAAATGGTTTGATTAAAGTTAGGGCTTTTCAACACTGGATTCGAACTCAGTAGATCTTTAAGCTTATCAAGGATACTTGACAGTCATAAGTCCATATAAAGTTCTTTTTTGGACTAATTAAATCAGTTAAGGCTTTGCAAAATCAGCAAAATTTTGGGGCAATCCCTTCTGTAATAACCTGTCATACTAAGAAAAGCTTGAACAGCTTTTCTATTCTTGGGAATTGGTAAAGTTTGGGATGGCATCTATCTTTGCACTTACGGGAACACACAACCACTCCTACTTCATGACCGAGTATTTTTAATTTAGCATGACCAAAATTGATTTTAACAAGTTCACAGTCAACTTAGTTTTTCTTAAACATTGGAACAGTTGGTTCAACACCCCGATATGACCTTTCCGGGTGTCCGTAATATGATAAGGTCATCCAAGTATGCAGCAACTCTATCCAACCCTAACAAAATATTGGTGTTTAAATCTCTGAAAAGTAGCAGGACTCCTTTCATCCCAAAGGGCATAGTTCTGTACTGATAAAAAACCTGTAGGAGTTATCAAAGCTGATATTTTCTTAGCATTATCAGTAAGTGGAACCTGTAGAAACCCTTTCAAAATTCAATACGTGATATAAATTTTGAAGAGCCAACTTTATCTATTATGTCATCAATTTGGGAAAGGGGAAAACAATCTGAAACTTTAAGGGCATTAACTTTTCTATAATCAGTACCAATCTCCAACTGCCATCTGATTTAGGCACAAATAGGCAAGGAGATGCCAACTAAACTAGTACTGGTTCAATTATATTATTGTCTAACAAAAAATTTATTTCTTTTACTCAAAATCTCAAACTTAACTGGAGACATCCTATAAGGTGATTGTTTTACTGGAGTAGCTCCAGACAGCAGTTTTACATCATGTTTCACTAATGAGGTGAAAGCCGGAACATCACTGAACAATGTAGGGAATTCTTCAAAAGGGACATAACATCTGAGCTTGATCTAAGGATAAATGGGTTAATTTTCCCACATAAATTATTTAGTACATCACCGTTTTGAGTTCCACCTCCACTGTTTATGTTCAAAGTCAGAATCATATTGTTTATAATCATGGTTACTACTGGATTCTCCCTCTTTACAAGTACTCAATTACATTTTTCACTTTCTCTTGATTTCTGTTAATATTTTTCTTCAATCTGTTAAATGTTTTACTAACTTTTATCTCTTTTCCCTGGTGTTGAAATTACATAATTAACGTCACTTATCTTGTCGATTACTTATAAGGGCCTTCAAACTTTACATTTAATGGGTATTTCCGGGGTTGGGTTAAACAAAAGAACTTCATCACCAGCACTAAACTTTCTTTTAATTGCTTTTCTATAAAAATTATCTTTCATCTTACCCTTTTGCCTTTTCCATGTTTAAACTGCAAATTCTCTCACTTTATGAATTCTTTCTTTTTTTTTCTACATATGAACTTAAATTGCCCAGTCTTGTTTTCATCAACTAAACTCTCAAAAGAATCTCTAAAGGGCCTCTAATCTGATAGCAAAAAAAAGCTCACAGGGGGAGTAACCTAAACTTTCATTTTTAGCAGTTCGTATTGCATATAACATAAATGGAACACTCTCTCCCACTCTTTGTCAACTTCATTACAAAATTTGCAAAGTGCATTTAGGGTTTGATGAAACCTCTCTAATGCTCCTTGACTTTCTGGGTGGTAAGCAGTAGAGTTACACTGTGTAACATTTAATATTTTCATAACATCCTTAAACACATTACTGGTAAAATTAGAACCTCTATCACTTTGTATGATTTTTGGAAGCCAAAAGTTGAAAAAAAAAATTTGTAAATGCAGGTACAATGTTTTTTGTGGTTTTTGTTCGTAAAGGTATGGCTTCAGGATACCTTGTACTTGAACACATTATGGTCAATAAGAATTTGTTTCCTTTTTTGTTTTAGGGAGGGGTCCCACACAAACTACTATGACTTTATTAAATGGTTCAAATTTGCTATAGGAATGGGTTTCAATGGAGCTGGTGGAATCTTCCGGTTTGGCTTACCAGCCAGCTGACAAACTTTTACAAGTTTTACAATATTCTTTAACGTCTTTATTGATACCAGGCCAAAAAAAAATATTTCAAAATTTTCTCCAAAGTTTTCTTAACCCCTAATGACCCCAATAAAATCATGGGCCATGCTCATTACTTTGTATCTAAAACAACTTGGTATTATAATCTGGGTTTCATCAAACCACTCGAAACAAGGATCAGCTGCAGAACCCAAAATTTACGCATTAATATTTCCCTTTTTTATATAATACATTTTGCAATCTTCTTCTAGGTCTTGTGTACTCTCTGCTTTACAAAATAATGTTGCCAAAGATGGGTCTGATTTTTGTGCTTCTATTAATCTACTCGTGTTATTGGTACATGTTAAAATTCCAACATCACTCTTTTTCTTTTTGATCCTTACTATTACTCTTACTCATCTCCACTAAAGAAGCTGATAATTCATTCAGGGGCAATGACTCATCAAAAAGACAATCTATTTTCATACTTTCCTCACTTTCCAAGTCTTCATTCTCAGTCTGAAGAAGATGCATATATTGGTCTTTTCTCCCGGGCACAGCACATGATGGGAATAAAACTGGATTCTCAGTCATTCCTTTTGTATGGATCAAACTTAATGGTCCTATCGAAACAATGAATTATAGGCACCACTATTCTACCTGGCTATATCATTACCCAAAAAGTAATGTATGCCTGGAACTGGTAGACTCTCTGCCACAGCTACTTCAACAGGGAAAGTCAAACATTCTGACTGCAAAAAAAACTTACAAAGAGGGACTCTTACTATTCCCAACTCCCCTCATCAACACATGCTTATCCGTCAAACATTCTCTAAAAACGGTAAAAACACTCTTCGCACAATACTTTGGGAAGCGTATCCCCGGATAATAATTGGAACTGGCTCATCACCCTCCACAGTAGATATCAACCCTGTAAACTTTTAAGGGTCAAAACCTTTATCAACAGTGACATCAGAATCCGCATTACCAATATTCTGCAAATTCTCTGGTACAGAACAAACATTAGCAACAGATTTTCCCTTTCCCCTTTTTCAATTTAATTTATGACAATTAGCAACTATGTGACCAGCTTCCTTACAAAAGAAGCAGCTTTTAAATCTAAAATGCATTGCCATCAAAGGTTTTAAATTTTTCACATTGTATTTACTTTCAAAGTTTTATCAACATCTCTAAACTTACCACCCTGGTCAGTGGATAATGCTGGGTCGGCCTTGTATGGTTTGAAACTTTCTATTGACAAGACTAAAATTTCTGCTAAGTGGCTGCTTTATCAACTGAATTTACCCCACGCTCTAAAAGATAACTCTTTACTTCCAGAGGAATGCCCCTAAAAAATTTTCTCCAGCAAAAAAGTTTCACTCAACTGTTCATAATCATTTATATTACTTGCAGTTAACCCTCTCTTAAAATACTTATTTGAGGAATGAGAATACTCTAAATAAGTTTGGTTGATGTCTTTTGTTATTCCTAAATTTGTCTGTAATATTCAGCAGTTAACTGATATGACTTTAAAACTGTGGACTTAAAACCCGATCAAAATCCAATGTTGTGCTGTTGAGAGAGAAAGGTAACTAGAACGTCCCTTTCCCCCTTTTGGAAATTTGAATTAAGAGTCAAAATTTTCTAGGCCAATTTAAAGTATTTGCCACAGTTCAAATTGCAAAAAAATTTAGGTATCCTCATCAAAAAGGGGGATTTCCTTGGTTAACCTTTTAACGACAATCAAAAATATTGCACTTAAAAATCGACGTTTTTTTCAAAACGTGCGATTGGAATCTAAAAGTGTAAAAGTAACCAATTTAGTGCCCCCTTTTTGATGAGGATACCTAAGAATTTTTTTGCAATTTGAGTGTGGCAAATACTTTAAATTGGCCTAGAGAATTTTTGGACTCTTAATTCAAACTGTCCTAAAGGGGAAGGGACGTTCTAGTTACCTTTCTCTCTCAACAGCACAACAGTTGGATTTTGATCTGGTTAAGTCCACAGTTTTAAAGTCATATCAGTTAACTGCTGAATATTACAGACAAAAATTTAGGAATAACAAAGACATCAACCAAACTTATTTAGAGTATTCTCATTCCTCAAATAAGTATTTTAAGAGATGGTTAACTGCAAGTAATATAAATGATTATGAACAGTTGAGTGAAACTATTTTGCTGGAGCAATTTTTTAGGGCATTCCTCTGGAAGTAAAGATTTATCTTTTAGAGCGTGGGGTAAATTCATTTGATAAAGCAGCCACTTAGCAGAATTTTAGTCTTGTCAATAGAAAGTTTCAAACCATACAAGGCCGACCCAGCATTATCCACTGACCAGGGTGGTAAGTTTAGAGATGTTGATAAAACTTTTGTAAGTAAATACAATGTGAAAAATTTAAAACCTTATCGATGGCAATGCAGTTAGATTTAAAAGCTGCTTCTTTTGTAAGGAAGCTGGTCACATAGTTGCTAATTGTCATAAATTAAATTGAAGAAGGGAAAGGGAAAATCTGTTGCTAATGTTTGTTCTGTACCAGAGAATTGCAGAATTTTTTTGGGTAATGCGGATTCTGATGTCACTGTTGATAAAGGTTTTGATCCTTATAAGTTTACAGGGTTGATATCTACTGTGGAGGGTGATGAGCCAGTTCCAATTATTATCGGGGAAAGCTTCTCCACAAGTATTGTGCGAAGAGTGCTTTACCTTTTTTAGAGAATTTTTTGACGGATAAGCATGTGTTGATGAGGGGAGTTGGTGAATAGTAAGAGTCCCTCTTTTAAGTTTTTTTTGCAGTCAGAATGTTTGACTTTCCCTTTTTGAAGTAGCTGGGGCAGAGAGTCTACCAGTTCCAGGCATACATTACTTTTGGGTAATGATATAGCAGGTAGAATAGTGGTGCCTAATATCATTGTTTCAGATAGGACCATTAAGTTTTGATCCATACAAAAGGAATGACTGAGAATCCAGATTTTTTCCCATATGTGCTGTGACAGGAGTAAGACCAATATGATGCATCTTCTTCAGACTGAGAATGAAGACTTGGAAAGTGAGGAAAGTATGAAAATAGATTGTCTTTTTGATGAGTCATTGTCCTGAATGAATTATGCGCTTCATTAGTGGAGATGAGTAAGAGTAATAGTAAGGATCAAAAAGATAAGAGTGATGTTGTGAATTTTAACACTGTACCAATAACACGAGTAAGATTAATAGAAGCACAAAAATCAGACCCATCTTTGGCAACATTATTTTGTAAAGCAGAGAGTACACAAGACCTAGAAGAAGATCGCAAAATGTATTATATAAAAAATGGAATATTAATGCGTAAATTTCGTTCTGCAGCTGATCCTTGTTTTGAGTTGTTTGATGTACACCAGATTAAAATACCAAGTTGTTTTAGATACAAAGTAATGAGCATGGCCCATGATTTTATTGGAGGTTATCTAGGGGTTAAGAAAACTTTGGAGAAAATTTTGAAATATTTTTTTGGCCTGGTATCAATAAAGACGTTAAAGAATATTGTAAAACTTGTAAAGTTTGTCAGCTGGCTGGTAAACCAAACCGGAAAATTCCACCAGCTCCATTGCTATAGCTAATGAACCATTTAATAAAGTCATAGTAGATTGTGTGGGACCCCTCCCTAAAACAAAAAAAGGAAACAAATTCTTATTGACCATAATGTGTTCAAGTACAAGTTATCCTGAAGCCATAACTTTACGCAACATAACCACAAAAAACATTGTACCTGCATTGACAAATTTTTTTACAACTTTTGGCATTCCAAAAATCATACAAAGTGATAGAGGTTCTAATTTTACCAGTAATGTGTTTAAGGATGTTATGAAGATATTAAATGTTACACAGTGTAACTCTACTGCTTACCACCCAGAAAGTCAAGGAGCATTAGAGAGGTTTCATCAAACCCTTAAATGCACTTTGACAAAAATTTTGTAATGAAGTGACAAAGAGTGGGATGAGAGTGTTCCATTTATGTTATATGCAATACGAACTGCTAAAATGAAAGTTTAGGTTACTCCCATGTGAGCTTTTATTTGGCTATCAGATTAGAGGCCCTTTAGAGATTCTTTTGAGAGTTTAGTTGATGAAAACAAGACTGACAATTTAAGTTCATATGTAGAAAAAATGAAAGAAAGAATTCATAAAGTGAGAGAATTTGCAGTTTCAAACATGGAAAAGGCACAGGGTAATATGAAAGATAATTTTGATAGAAAGCAATTAAAAAGTTTAGTGCTGGTGATGAAGTTCTTTTGTTTAACCCAACCAGGAAATACCCATTAAGTGTAAAGTTTGAAGGCCCTTATAAAGTAATCGACAAGATAAGTGACGTTAATTATGTAATTTCAACACCAGGGAAAAGAGATAAAAAGTTAGTACACATTAACAGATTGAAGAAATATATTAACAGAAATCAAGAGAAAGTGAAAACTGTAATGAGTACTTGTAAAGAGGCAGAATCCAGTAGTAACCATGATTATAAACAATATGATTCTGATTTTGAACATAAACAGTGGAGGTGGAACTAAAAAACGGTGATGTACAAAAAATTTATTGCAAAATTAACCCATTTATCCTTAGACAGCTAGGATGTTATGCCCCTTGTGAAAAATTCCCACATTGTCAGTATGTTCCGGTGCCCTCTTTAGTAAAACATGATAAAGCTGCTGTCGGGAGCTACTCCAAAAAAAATCCTTATGGGAGTCTCCATTTAAAAGTTTGGATTTGGAAAACGAAATAAATTTTTTGTTAGACAAAAATAATTGAACCAGTACTAGTAGTGGGGCATCCCTTGCTTTTATTTTCCAAAATGAGGGCAGTTGGAGATTGGTACTGATTATAGAAAAGTTAATGCCCTTAAAGTTTCAGATTTTTTTCCCTTTCCTAAATTGATGACATAATAGAAAAATTTGGCTTTAAAAAATTTAATCCGTTTGAATTTTGAAAGGTTACTACAGGTTCCATTTTACTGAAAATGCAAAGAAAAATATCAGCTTTGATAACTCCTCAGGTTTTTATAGTACAGAACTACCCTTTTTGGGTATGAAAGGAGTCCTGTACTTTTCAAAATTTAATCCCCAAAATTTTTGTTGGGGTTTGGGATAGATTTGCTGATATTTGGGATGCCTTATATTTTTACGGACCCCTGGAAAGGTCATATGGGGGTGTTAAACCCCAAACTTTTCCAATTTTTTAAGAAAAGCTAATTTGACTTGAACTTGTTAAAATCAATTTTGGGTCATCAAAATTTAAAAGTACTGGGTCATGAAGTAGGATGGTTGGGTTGTTCCCAGAAAGTGAAAAAGATAGAGCACCCAAGCTTTCCCAAATTTCCCCAAGAATAGAAAAGCTTTTAAAAGTTTTTTTTTAGTTGACAGGTTATTACAAAAGATTGCCCCAAAATTTTGCTGATTTTTCAAAACTTAACTATTTAATTAGTCAAAAAAGAACTTTTTAGGACTTAGACTGTCAAATATCCTTTGTAAACTTAAAAATCTACTGAGTTCGAATCCATGTTGAAAAAACCTAACTTTAATCAACCTTGTACTTTTAGGTTGAGCAATGAATGCTGCGGGCAGTCTTGCTCAAGAGGTGGAGTGGGGGTACTACATCCTGTATGTTATTCTTCCCAAAATTCAAGCCCCACCAAAACCATAGCAACCATAGAAAGGGAAACACGTCATTAATTATTGCTATGAAAATTCAGTGAAATATTTAAATGGAGAAAAAACAGTTTTTACGGATCTAATCCATGAAGTTTGTGAAGTATGAAAAAACGAAACTGCGTTTTTGAGTGGGCCTAACTTTACAAAAGTATGATATTGAAATAAAAAACATTAAGGGAAAGAAAATCGATAGCCCATGTTTTGAGTCGTTCCCGTATGATTTATAATGAGGGTTCGTTTTTTTTTTTTGTGTCCAATTACTCTTTGGATAAAAAAACCATGTTTTTATTTTAAAGAGGGGGTGTTTTGCAGTTATTACATAGTGTTATGCAGTTATTTTAATTTTAAACTATGTTAAAATCCATTTTCTTTGGTTTCGTAGAATACGGTTTTTATTCCTTTGCTTCATAAATGCTTATATGTTGTTTTACTATTGTGATCGTGAATAATCAAAGTTTTTGGGGAAAGTAAAATTATTTTATTTGAAAAGTATTGTAACGCCCAAGGCATAAAGGGAAATTTACAATTTTTGCGTGAACTCTACAGGCCCCAGGGGTCATGGGGGTTGGGTTTGGGATATATATATATTATAAAATTTTATATATATTATATATATATATATATATAATATATATATATAATTTTATAAAATTATATATCCCCCCCAAACCCTTGCCCCTTTTGTCGTGGGGGGGGGTTTGGAGGCGGAGACTGGGCCCAATGATGGGGAACCCCCAAAACCCTTGGGGGCCAGCCCCCGACTCAATAATTTTTCATGGTCTTTATTTTCCCTTTCCCCCTTTTTTCTGTCCTTCACCAAAACCCTTTTGCTATCCCCTAAGGGGTGAGAGCTGTGCTGAAAGGGGGAAAGGCTGACTTTGGGGGCCAGTCCCGAAGGGCCTGAGGGACCATGGCACGGTATTCCCTGATTTAGTTATCAGCCCTACCCTAAAGGGGACCCTGGGGGGTGGACTGTTTTTACCCCAAACAAAAAAACCGGGGGTCCATGGCCAGTAATGAAAACTTACCCCCCACTTTTTAGGGGCAATAAAGTTGCCCCTTTATAAATAGCCCAAAGATTAAACCCAACGATTCCCGCCCCCGGGCTCTTTTGACCACGGCTAAACACTAAAAAAATCCCCCCTCATCAATACCTATATACAGTAGCCACAATAAACCCCTTTAAGGAACATTCCCACTCTCCCGCAAGCTCAACTTAAACCCTCTCCCCCCACAACCCCCAAATCTACCCCCCCTCCCCCTTATTAATACCTACAGCCTTATTCCCCACCCCCCCATAACATACCTCCCCAAACTATCCATTTTTGTACGCCCCCCCCTTCGATCCCCCTATCTCTAAAAAATTTTGAATCCCCTTCTTCAGACAGCCAAGGGGCCAATTTTTGTGACCCCCACAGCCCCCACTCTGACAACCCCCTTTTTTTTTCCAACAATGCTCCAAAAACAAGTGGGTAAAGTCTTTTTCCGAGCCGACCCGACGTCCGTTTTGTCACAGTAAATCCGAAAACCAAGCTATAGCATTAAAAAAAAAAACGACCTAATGGAACCCCCCCACCTTGCAAACCCCCATAAAACCCTCAATACTTGCCCCGGAACAGTTTCAATCCCCCCAGAAAATTTGCCCAATCTAGGAAAAAAGATTGGTCGATTGTGGAGAAGATCTACTTGCCTGTCTCCGACTTGATGCAACATCGTGCAATGCTACCCCTTTCCCCCCCAGAGGTCATCGAAAGAAACTACTAAATAGCCAAATTACCTTCCGAAAGACCTTCCCTTTAACGTTACATGGGGGAAAAAATCCCTCCCTTTTCGCCCATACCAACCCCCTTTCAGTCGTAAAAACTTTTGGCGTCTGGGACACCCACCAAACATTGCGTTCCACAGCCAGATGCCCATAGGTGCCAACCGGCCCATACCATCTAACTCCCCTGCAACATTTGCAATTGTGGCGGCCCCCATAATGTATTTTATGGGGGCGCCCCCACCTAAAAAATTTGAGTCTGAGGTAGCAACTCTCAGATCAAATTGGGACCCACTACGTGAAGAGACAAGAAGCACGCACGTGGTTCCTTTACTCCTTTACCCGAAATACTGCTCACTTCCCAATTCTCCTAAACCCCCCCCCCCCTACTTTAAAACCCCCCCTCTTCACCCCCTACCTTCCCATCAAACTCTTTTGCCTCCTAAATCCAGCACCCAATCTCTACTACAGATATTTCAATCACCACTAAACCCCCAAACCTTCCCCTCCCCCTCCTCGCACCCCCGTAACAAAGAACAAACGTTCCACCCCTCTTCCCCTCCCACACAATCACCTCCATTTTCTTTGCCCCTATGCTTGGCCCCTTTTCTTTTCCCCCCCCTCACAAGAAACCTTACCCCCCAAAAACCCCCAACCAACTCTCAAAAGAAACCTTTTGAAAATTTTCAAGATTCCTAATGAAAACTGCACTCAACCTCCAAATAAAATCCTGCTCCTTCCACACACCAAGTAACTGCAGAACCCATCCTATCCTAACGATACCCCCCCAAACACCCAACCCCCTACCCCTCCCAACACAGCCCCATCCCCCCCACCCCAACCCCCGCCCATTAACCCCTCCACCATCCCCTTACCCTTTTCACTCCCTCCGGATACAACGTAAATCCCTTATGTCCAAGATCCCTTCCTCAGACCCCCCCATCCCCTAAAACCCTCCTAGTGAACCCCAAACTCCCCCCCCCCTTCCCATCTCAGACCTCTCAACCCTTTTTCCCCCCCTCTAGCGGGTTTTCCCCTCAAAAACTCCAAAACACGTATACAATTTATCGTAAAGTTAATCCTTCAGGGAATATTCGGGGTTTTCCGCCCCCAACAGCTGACCTTGTCTACCTTTCCCTCTTATAATCCATTATTTATGCCTTCAAGGCCTTTTTTAACATCCCAAATACAACCCCCAATTATCTTTTGTTTTCTCCCCACTTTCCCCTTTTGTCTAAAATCCATTTTTATAAAACCAAAAAAACCCTTATGTAAAACACCCCCTTTCAAACCAATGCCCCTTGCCCAGTTATCCGTATTTCCTTATCGTGGATCAAGTGATTTCAGTTTACTTCTCCCCTTTTCCCCCCCCCCCTTTACTTGTTTCTTTTTAAAATTAATTTCCCCAAAAACCCCCAAACCCCCTTTCTTTTGGGGGTACTTTTAAAATGCCGCCAATTATGGGGGGATTTTATCACAAACTCCCCGGGCCATCCTAGACGTTCCTCTCCACAGCTGACCTTACTATTCTAAATTCGATCGCCCCACACACTTTTATACACGCAGCAATCTTTTTTTATGCATTGACTCTCTCTATGTCCCCCTTTTCTTCATTTGATTCCACTGGTCAGTCTTAGACCATTTTTCCTATATGACCCCTTTTCCCGTTTCCTTTCTCCTACTTCTAGTACCACTCCCAACTCCCCCGCTGGGCTTTATAGAGCCCCGGCATACTTTCCTTCCACTCTCTGCTATTATACCCCCCCATCCTCCCTCACCCCCCTTCAAAATGATACAGTATTTTTACAAAAAAGTCTTAAGAGCTGCACATACAGCTTCCCCCAAAATCAAGACATATACCTCCAAAAAGTTTTCCATGGTGGAATTCTGATTGCACTAAAGCACTTCGCTTAAAACGTGCAGCCGGAACAGTTTCCCCTACAAGAGAGGTATCCCCAAAACAACTATAGCCCTTATCTCTTTTAAAAAAAGATTCCATTTATCGTACAACCGGGAAAAGTAAAAAAAATAGCTGGCGAAATTATTTTCATCAATTACATCCTCTACATCTATTTAAATGTTTGGGGCCGAATTTTAAAACTTCGGCAAACATCCCCCCCCATCCTGCCCCTGTCCTCCAATTTCGAAATACCCTCATTTTTGACCCCTTTCCAGTGCTAATGAACTGGGTGATTTTTTCAGCCAGGCAAATTTTGTGGTTCCACCCTTTTTCCACACTTCTCTTCTTTAAGACCCCAGGAACGTACCCCATTACCCTTTCCCCCCTCCTGAGAGTCCTATAAGCCCCATTTTTTCCTCGAACTCTTATGCCCTACAACGGCCGTAACACTATGAAGGCCCGCGGTATTCACTACCCATGTCCGGGATTTCCCCTCTTCCTCCTTATCCTTCCTATTTAAAAAATTTCAACCCAATTTGGAAACAGAAAATTTTCCCCTTTTAATACGGGAAGCTCTTATCCTTCCCTTTCCCGAAACCCCAAAAAATCGGGTACCTTTTCCCCAAGACATCGCCCCCCGCACTAATAGCTTGTGCAAACATTAGAGCGAATGGGAACTTCCCCTTAATGTGGGATTTTGAATCTCCAATCTTTCTCCTTTCCCAAATTTGGGTTTTCGCCGGCCAGAAGCACAGTGACCCCCCCGCTCATTTTTAGACAAATTACATCTGCATTTTCACGCCAGAAAACCGTATAGCTATTTTTTTTTATCTAGAAAAAGCATATGTAGACATGGCGGACCAATTTTAACAATTGTCCTCTCTAGGGATATGTGGAAAACAGGGTGTTTCTAAATCCTTCCTCTCCCAAGCACTTTCCCGGCAAAATGCCCCTGCCACACATCTTTTTTCCCAAATAAAGGTGTCCCACAAGGGGGTGGCTCAGTACCACTTTATTCCTTCTTGCTGTTAATGTTTGTCCCGTTTTTACCCCCAGAGCCCGGTCATCACTATATGTTGATGATTTTAACCCTCTATGCCCCTGACAATCCATACCAAATCTCTACAATTTCTTCAATCTGCAATTCATCAGTATCTTCCGGGCCCCAAACATGGCTTTCCCCTTTTTACCTCTAAATCTTTTCCCTTCTTTTTTTGCTCCCCGTGTAGGGCCCCTACCCCCTTCTTATATGGGACTCCCCCTTTAAGCCGTTCCTTGGCAAATTTCCCAGGGGTCATTTTTTACTCAAAAAGTCCGGGGGGGGACCATATTTTAACTTAAAGAAAAAAACTCTCTGCCTCTTCAATCTTAAAAAAATCTATCCCTATATCCATGGGGCTCAGATCCAGAATATTTGAGTTATAGATCTAAACCCAAATCCCAAACTGCTAACACACATTGCAGTTTTAGAAAAACTCTAAAAGAATAAGTAAGCATCCCGTTTCAATTATTTCCAATTTGAAAGCTGCTATAGTAGTCAAATACCAAACCCTTTTTTCCAAAACCCCTAAACTATGCAAAGGTTATGATGAAATACATATGAATTTCCCGCTCAGCATCTTTACAAAACTATACAAAAGAAACATGTGGGAATTTTTTATCCAAAATGAAAAATGCGTGAAAGGGTTTGTGTAAGACCATTTTATTTTTTTGATTTATCAATTTTTGTATTTGGGACCCATTGATTTATTTACCCATGGTACTGCATAAAAATACATAAGAATTAAATCCCAAAATAGCTTTCAAAAAACAAAAGTAAATGGTTTACGAAAAAAAAACTGACAACGGGTTAAAACCCTGCATAATATTTTTGGCTGCATAAAAAAAAATTGCTTTAAAAAAAAAAAAAAAAAAAATTGCACAGTGAAAACAAAATTGAAAGTTTTTATTCATTAGTAAAATACCTGAACTTCATTTTTGTTGTTCATTTACTTTTTTTGGAATTAACAAAGCATTTTTATCTTTTGGTGATACACAAGTTACTTTACACTTTTGACGTAGAAACACGGGGGACTTTACAGTCTGGATTTTTGCACTTCTTCTTTTTGTACCCCTGGAAAGGTGATAGCCATCGTCCTGACTCCCCGCAGGAAGGGTTAGTGGGAGGGGAGCTTTTCTTTTTCTTGCAAAAGTCAGCAGTTCCTCCATTAAGGAGGGACGACCTCTTTTCTTACCCTGGGATTTTTCCCTTTAAGAAGCAGGGGTTTGCCAGTGAAATTTGAAAATTTTGAACATCTTACTTTTCGTTCAGGAATGTTAAGGGCGCTAGAATCTCTGCGGGATAGTAAACCAAAAAGTTTACAACAGTGACATCCGAAAATGAAAAAAA
>NC_051423.1:21595573-21598442 GCF_015228065.2 Penaeus monodon | reverse complement strand
TGTTCCTGAGGACTAATTTTTTTTAAAATTTTCTGTTTTGTTTCATTTTTAGATAAGTAGAAAGACGGGTCCGTCTGCTTGATAGGGGGGGATAGTGCTACGCCGTGGGTTTTTGTCTCTGTGCAAACATGTTTTTAACATGAAGGGACCGGGGGAAACTGACCAGCTGGCTGGGGCGGAGGAGGGGAGGAAAAACCGGGAGACGGATTTGGGGTGCGCTCCTGTGAAACCTGGGGGTTGTCCTTGGCCCTGAGAAAAACCTGGTGTTCCCCTTTTTTTAAAGCGTATTGTGCTGTGTGAAGCTGGTTTCCCCCCCTGTATTGTGCCTATAAAAAAGGGGAGGGTAAATAACTTTTTTTAAAATAAAGGAAAGACTGTCATTTTGTGTTTACTTCGTGCCCTGCCTCGCCCTTGGCGTTTCCCCCCCCCGTGGTTTTTCGGGGACGCGGGGTTTTTCGGTCCCTCTTGGAAAGCTTTTTCAGTGTTCACGCCCTTATAAAACGCCGTCTGCCAGCCGCCTTGTGCAGGGGGCAGAGAGACAGGGGGGGGGCCGGGTAAATTAAATAATAATGAAAATGATAATATATTGTTGATAGCAATAATGAAAATGATATAAAATATCATTATTATATTTTACCCTTTGTTATTGTTTTTTACGTTTTGTTATTATTTTTACATTTTTATTTTATTTGTTATATAGTTAAATTCCCCTTATTATTTTTTGTCATTTTTCTATTATTAAACTTTTATTATTGTTTTTATTTTTTTCATGATCACCTAAATATCCAATTTTTTTTAAACTGTTTTACTTCCATTATTATTCTTGTTCGTTTTTTATTATTGTCATCATTATTTTAAATTTTTAGGTTATTTAAAAAATTTTGTGTTTCTGGCTTTTTCTCTTGTTTATCTTCTTTCTTTACAGACAAAAAATTAAACCCGGGAGCCCTTTTTTTTCTACGCATTAAATAATAAAATTTTTGTATTGGATCCTCGAGACCCAACTCCATTGTTTTGACATCTTCCCCCGCGCGGAAAAACAAGCAGCCTCGCCTCAAAATCGGGGCAAAATTAAATTTAGACAATTTTGCGGGAAAAACCAAAAATCACACACACACACACAACACAGAACACACACACACAACACACACACACAATATATATATATATTATATATATATATATATAATATATATATTAAAAATATATATATGTAATATGTATATAATGTTTTTTTATATAAAAATTATATATAAATGAAAATAGATATTATTTTTAAAAACACCGTATATAATAGATATATATATTATTAAATAATGAAAAACATTTTTAAAATACTACCCTTTTTAAAATATTATATATTATATATATATATATATTATTTATAATATATATATAAAAATATATTATATATATTATATATATAATTTATAATTTTATATATATTATATATATATAAAATATAAATTTTATGATATATATTTTATGATCTAATAGATAGAAGAATTTGATTATATAATATTTATATTATGATTAAAATAAAATATATATTATATATATATTATATTAATATATTATATATATATTTCTATATTTTAAAAAATATTAATATTATATATAATATATATATTTTATATTTATATATATATCATGGATAATATATAGATAAATATTCTATGTGTTATTATATGTATATATATATATTTATTATTTTGTTTTTTATTTATATAAAATTATATATTAAAATATATATATATATCCTTATACATTTATACTTATATAAAAGGAGGGGAAAAGGCAAGAGAAGGATAAGGCTTGGGGGGCATCGTAAAATCCGGGATGGGCGAGTGGGAACCCCCTTTACATTTTTAGGGGCAATAACACCCTTTAGCAAGCCATTGTCGTTATGCCGTTACTTAGAAAGATTTTTCCTTTTCTTTTTTTTTTTCAATTTTTATTTTTTTACAAGGTTTTTGGCTTGTTTTACTTTTTACACATTGCTCATTTTTTTTTTATTTTTGTAGACTTTTTCTTTTTTTAAATATCATCATTTTTAGTATTATTATCACTATCATTTTCATTATTATTTTATCTTTGTTTTTGTTGTTACAATCATCATCATCATCTCATCATCATCGTCGTCATTGTAATTTGTTATCATTTTTATTTTTCTTGATTTTTTATTTTGATTGTTTCATTATTACAAAATTATTATTACCATTATTATTTTCATGATTAACTATGATATTCTCATCGGTTATTACTGTTTTTACTTCCGTTATTACTTTTGTTTTGTTTATTGTCATCTTCATGTCTTTGCTAAAATTTCCCCCTCATCATATATTATTACTATTATAATTATAATTATAATTGGAGTTTTATTATTTTATTATTATTATTATCATTATTATTATTATTATTAAACTTTTTATTATTAATAGTATCGTGTTTTTTTATTATTACACTAATATTATTTGATATTTATATTGTTGATATTCATAAAGTATTGTGTTGTTGTTATCTTCATATTTTTTGATTTTCATAGTGTTAATTATCATGAATTTATTATTATTATTATTTAAATTTTTACTGTTAATTATCAAAAATGTTTGCATCAGAATGAAGCGAATTAAACTTTGTAGTCAACGTAACGTTCTGACAAACGGACAAAACAAAACTAGATTGAAATAATGAAAATAAAAAAGAATCCACATAAATTCATAATATGATGTGTATGATTCTTTAGTGTTTGTGTTGTCAGTTATCACCTCATTAGTAAGTAATGATAATGATAATGCTAATGAAAATGATAATGATAATGATAATAATGATAATAATAACAATATCGTTATTTATATAATTTCTTTTA
>NC_051423.1:21585573-21593073 GCF_015228065.2 Penaeus monodon | reverse complement strand
CCTAGATTTTGGTATTCCTAAATTTAAAACCCTAACAAACAACGACTGCAGAAGCTATTTTTCCTTTCTTCTCCCCCCCACCTTTTTGGAAACGAGATTATGAATGAGAACAAACTAAATGCAAAAAATGACAACAACGGTCTTATTATCTGATGTCCTCTGTGTATATATATTTTTTTCTATTCTTTTTTGCTAGGCTATTTTTTCGCTGACAAATATAGAGGCGCGTAAAAAGCTTTGGAAAAACAGATAGAGGAGAGAGAGAGGGGAGGGGGGGGGGAGAAAGGGGAGAAAGAAAGTGAAGGCGAGAAAAGAGAAGGAAAGAGAGATGGGGAAACGGCATGTATTACGGTAGATGGTGAGCTTATGCTTTGATAGTACAGTATTATTGTTGTTATTACTATTCTTATTTCTCGTTATTGTTATTATTGTTGTTTATTATCATCGCTTTTTACATCAGAATACAGTGTATTCATGAAATATGTTTTCAAGCGTAACAAACTGATGAACGGACAAACATTAACCAAATCAAATTTATAGTATTCCAAATAATTCTAATTTTGGTGATGCGTTAATGATTGTGTTTTCAATGATCACCCCATTACAAAATAATAATGATATAATAAAAATTTTAATGATAATATGTTTCCTTTTTATAGATATTCATTTAGTATTATAAGATCTAAAATTAGCTGCACTTTTTTTGTAAAAAACATAATGATAAAAAAAAATTAATGAAAATCACCATAACTAATAACACTTATCTCAACAAAAAGATTTGGAAACGACACTAAATCCTCAGTAGATAAAAATATTAAGCTGCCTATAATAATACTTCATTAGCCTCTGAGCTAGTATAGTTGTAACATCGGCCCCCTCATTCGAGGTGTCGGCGGTTTAACCCAGGCGGAAATTTTGCAACTGTCTCCTGGAGTTACTGCTGTGGTAGGCACCAAGGCGGGTAAGACTAGGTTCACCGAGTCAGCAGCAGCTGACACACGTGAGAAAGTCCGTATTAGTCGAAAAAGGGCCCGGGGCTCCCCTCATGGCATACCGGGCGAGGCTAAGCTTCGCCTATCGGATTTATTGACGTCGTTAGCTACGTCTTAAGAATTTTGTAAAAAAAAAAAATATATATTTATATATATATATTAAAATTTTATATATATATATATATATATATATATATATATATATATATGACATGTTAAAATAATAAAGATAATGTGTATAAGGATGAAAAGGGGAAAGAGGTCTGAAAATCCTTTAAGTAATCTAAACATGAAAACGGGGTAAGGAGAAGGGAGGTAGACCTCCGGAAGTACTTCTAGACAGGAGATTAAGGTAAGGGGGACGGGCAGGATATTGGTAGTGTGTGTGTGGGGGGGAGGGGTTAGAAATTAGGGGTTTTGGGGTATCGTAAAGTCCTTCAAGCTGAACTAGAGAGGCCCAAATTCACCCCAATGGGATTATTAGGTTTAATACCACCCCATTATAAAGATATGATAGTAGAGCTATCTTGTTATATTTTCATTATCCTTGTCATTATAATTATAATTATTATTACTATTATTAATATCCTTGTTATCATTATTGTTGTCATTGTTGATGTTATTATTACAACTGTTACCCACTGCCCATTTTCACGATCACCATAATATTCTTATTATCATTATTACTGTTATTACTTCCATTATCAGTCTTTCATTTTTATTATTGTCATTATTCTAAACCTTATGATTATTTATGTAATTTATTCTTGGTTTTATTTATTTGTTGATCTATCTGTTCCTTTCTTTGTTTATTCCCTACTCATTTTTATCATGTATTACTATTATGATTTTAATTACAATTATCGTTATTACTAGTGTTATTGTTGTTATTATCACCATCAGTATTTTTTTCATTATAATAATAATGAGCGATTCCTTGAGATAAGCATCTTCCCGGAGGACTTTTAAAGGGTCCTCTCCCCCCCCTCTCTCTACTATGTGGCATGGACTAAGTACTAGCCACGATAATAAACCCAATACAATAAATAAGCAACTGAATAAAAAATAAAACGCTTTGCTGGATAAAAACTCGACCTTTGCTTTCAGGGCCATTAATATTCTCTTCTCTTTAACATTGAACATTTAACATTTCATTCTTTCCTTCATTAGCACTCGAATTGTGATAAATAAAGGAAAAAGAAAGAAAAGAGGAGAAAGAAGAAAAACAGAAATTATCTTTAAAAACCCATGGATAAAAAATAATAATAATAATAATAATAATTAGTAGGGGTTTCAGATGGAGGGAGGGATCGTATTGTAAAGTCCTCCAGGGTGGACTAGCAAGAACCAGATTCACCCCATTTAGATTATTAGGGGCAATAACACCCTATTACAAGGCCATGAGAGTAAAGTTGGTCTCGCTGCTATTTTTTTCTTTTCTATTATTTTGTTTTTATTTTTATTTATTAGTTTTTTCTTACTCTGGAATCTTGGCTTCGTTTTATCTGTTTATATATCTGCCATTATTTTTTGTATCATTACTGTTATCATTGACTTTATCTTTGTTAATATCATTATCATTATTATCATCACTATCATTTTCATATGATTAGTATTATAACTTATTATTACTATTTTTATAATCATTATCATCATAATGATTATTATTATAACTTATTATTGCAATTATTATAACTGGTACCATTACCATTACCATTATTATTATTATTATTATTATTATTATCATTATTATTGTTACGCCGACCACCTCGTCTCTCTGCCACCACCAACACAAGGCAGGCTAGGCAGACGGCGTGCTATACACAGGGTCGTGAACACTGAGCAGCTCCAAGAGGCACCGAGCACCACAGCGTCCCAGAACACCACGAGAGGAAACGCCAAGTGGCGAGGCAGGGCACGAAGTAAACACAAAATGACAGTCTTTCCTTTATTTACTTTATTTAAGTTATTTACCCGTAAACTTTTCTATAGGCACAATACAGGGGGGAAAACCAGTGCACACAGACATACAGTTTAACGGGGAACACAGTTTATTGGGTCACAAAGGCCACACGGTCTTCACAGGAGCACACCAACCCGCCCTTCGGCTGTTCCCTTTCCGCCCCTCCGCTCACACCGCTGCGTCTTTTCGCCCGGTCTTTCATTTTAAACACATTTTTCGCACAAACAAGCCCCACTGCGGGCCTATCCCCCCCTATCAAGCAGATGACCCCCCGCTTTTGACATACCTAAACCTGAAACAAACAAAAAAATTTTAAATAAAATTAGTCCTCGGAAAAAACAAAATTTTTTCAAAAAAAATAACCGTAATTGAAACATTTCTCAAACACAAAATTTTTCATCCGCGCGGCTTTCTTCGCTCTCCTGGGGTGCTCTGGGGGAGGAGTGGGTGGGGTAGATTGGCAGGGCCCCCAGAGGGGTATTTCGCCCCAAGACCTGTCGGGTCCCATGACGTCGTTGCATCGCCCTCACCGTCCAAATGCCGCCCTCACCCGGGTCCTCGCCACGCCCTCATCGCCGCTACGGGGGCTAACGTCATTTTTTTACCGGGGGCCCCAGGAGTAGCTTCCGGCCCATGTAACGCCACACCGTCCACGGGAAAACAGAGGGTCGTTTTCGCCCTTACGAAATTCGATAGGTGACTCAGAGACCGCTACCACCGTGTATGGCCCCCCCCAGGGGTCTGTATTGGGCGAGAGCCCTCGTTTCCCCGACGCGGTTTGCACCCCCTCTTCCCCATTTTTTTACCTCACTTCCCTCATTCCCGGTCTGGCTCCTTCATGCAGGGGCCGGGCTCCCTTTGAGCTTGCCAGCACTGCGTGAAACCTCCCCGGGTTAGCGGCGCCCCGTGCCCAAGCCCCTAGGAAGTAGGCAAGGGCCCCCACCCGCTAACCCCTTGGCCCCCGACGCCCTTTTTCTGGACGCCCCATTTCCCTCACATGTGCCCGCTTTGCCCCAGCTGGCACCTTCGGGGCCTTTAAATGGGAGAATTTTGGCTACCAACACTGTAACTAACCCCCCCCCGGCCCAAAACAAGGCTCCCCCAAAACCCTACCCCCACAGCCGCTGCAGGTTTTGGGAGGGGTCCCGGGCCCCTCTACCCCAGCATCCTTTTGACAGTCGCCCCGGAATCAGATCTGTCCTGGGGCAAGGTGCATCGCTCACCCGAACCCCTCTGCGCAGCCAACTCTGGAAGCAAGGGCAATCTTCCCCGTGCACCCTCCCACTTCCCGCCAAGGTCGAAAAACACGCCTTACTCTGCGTCAGGTAGTAAAGGCCCACAAGCGGCTCGCCAAAATCGCAAATACCCCGGGCAGCCGCTGCACCGTGCGCCCACGCCAATACGAGCCTCCACGGGGCCCCTTGACTGCACATAATGCCCCGTGACACCACACAGTCTCTGTGGTGCTCGGGAAGTCGCATAGTGGCCAACTATCGGGCCGCCTAGGGCTTCTCGCCCCATTCCACTGTCAGGCGGCGGGCTTCCCCCTACTGACCCTCCACCGCATCGTGCGGGTTTCAAGGCATTTACCCAATTTGGGGCCCCCGGGGAAAACCAAGGACGCGGGTTTGGGCCCCCTTCTCCAGCATGTCCGAGTTTCCGCCTGTCCCTTTTCCTTACCCTTTGGGACATCACCGGATGGTACCAAAACCTGCCGCACCCTTGCAGCATGCGGAAGCATCAAAAACCGTCCGCTTGAGAGACGTTTTCTCTGCTCCCTTGCCCGCTACGTCTGTGCCCTTCCTCTCCGCAGCCCCAACACAAGCCTTGGAAATGCTGGGGCACCCCTTTCCTAAATGTATTTTTCCCCATTTTACCCTTCCCGGGCCCCGGAGTTCACGGGGGGTGAGCAGCGGGCCCCTGGGGCCACTGGTTGCCTTCGGGAAGGGCCTCGAACTCCAAGGCCCTCGCCGCGCCACCTAGGTCCTAGGATTGCCTGCTTGCGTAATTTGCAGCTGTGGTCCAGTAAAGCGTCACAAAGAAAACACGGCCAGGGGCCAGATCATTCTTCCCCACCGCAGGGTACGACCCCCTTACCCCCGCCTCCACTCCAGCGTCAGCTGGGACAGCTCTCGCGCGCTACGGTCCCTTTTTTTAAGCGGGCCCCCATATACCCCGGCCCGGTGGGGGCCCGAAACGGCGTTTCAAAGCCTCGCCCGCTGGTGAAGAGGCCGTTGGGATGCCGGCGTGCCCCAACACTTCCAACCCCCGGGGCCCTTTAGCGCTGTACCACTGCAGGGCCTTCTCTTTCCCGGCTCCAGCCCCGGGGGGATGCCAGCATTTTAAAATTGGGCGAAATGCCTCCCGGCCACCTTTCCGTCGTACTCACTGGGGTTACCCCTCCAAAATGTTTTTTGGGGCCCAGGGGGGGGCCCGGGTGGGGGAACGCGTGCCGTGAACTAAAACCCCCCGGGGGGGGGGAATGGGGGGGGGGGAGGCAACGAGGGGGTTGAAGGGCCGATTGCCGCCACCATACCCCAAAGGGAAACGGTTCGTGGGGCCTAGCCTTCTGCAGCGCCATGGGTCCGACACATGTGCGAGGCCCGGGGGTTTTCCGCCACGGACCCCAGGCAGACCCCAGTAAAAACTGACACTCTGGGATCTGTTGCCCCGAACCTCGTTGCCTTTTCTGCTTGCAACGTTACTACCTCGTGACGCCGCCTTTTTGCCTTCACTTCCTCCCTCAGGCCCTGAACCTCCCCTCAGGTCTGCACCCCCTCCATCATTTACTTTCCGCTGTTCGGCCCTTTTCGGTGTATGGAGTTTCCATCTTCACAAACAAAATTGCTCTTGCAAAACCCCAAAAAAGTCGGGAGAACGTTCCCCTGCCTTCCTTCCGCATCTCGACGAATGGTGCCCTGCTCCGGGGCCCCCCCCTGCCTGCTTTCTGCCCTTTGGCCCTTTTCCCCCTCATACCGGGCCGCTGGCAGTTCGGGCCCTCTGGTCGGTTACCTAATCGTGCCTCCTCGTCATACCTCCCCCACCCTCATGGGTGCCCCATCTTTGGACGACATGATAAATCGGCGCGTCTCACTGATCAAAAATCAAAATCCCCCCGCACCAAATTTTACGCCCCACCACCTCTCTCCTGCCACCACCAACACAAGGAGGCTAGGCAGACGGGGGCTATACACAGGGTCTGAACACTGGCGCTCCAAAGGCACCCGGGACCACAGCGTCCCAGAACACCACGGAAGAAACGCCAATGCGAGGCAGGGCCCAAATAAACCAAATGACAGTCTTTCCTTTTTTTACTTTTTTTACTTTATTTAAGTTTTTACCCCTAAACTTTTTTATAGGCACAATCGGGGGGACACCACTGTCCACAGCACGATACGCTTATAAAAAAGGCAAACATTTTTTCATCACAAGGACACACGAGGGCTTCACAGGGGCAGCACCCAAATCCGTTTTTTGGCTTGTTCTCCCTCCTCCGCCCAGCCCGCTGCGTCATGTTCGCCCGGGCCCCTTTTGTTAAAACTGTTTTGCACGGAAAAACCCACTGGCGTAGCATTATTAAATTTTATTGTTGTTGGTTGTTATTTTGTTGTTTTTGTTGTTGTTGTTTTTGTTGTTGTTGTTTTGTTGTTGTTGTTTTGTTTTTTGTTTTTGTTGTTGTTGTTGTTGTTTTTGTTTTTGTTTCATCATCACCATTATATTTTTTTATTTTTGGGTTTTTACTTTTATTTTTATCCTTTTATTGGTTTTCCAGAATTTTGATTATTTATGTAATTTGTTGTTCTTGGTTTTTACTACCCGTTTATTTTGTTCTTTTATTTGTTTACATACTAGTCATTGTCTCTGTTTTTATTTTACGTAATGTATTCTAAATTATCATTTCATCATTTACATCAAATGAAGCGCTTCAAATTTGGTCAGCCCCTTTCTGACAAAATTAAGTGATTTTTAAATAAAGTCAATGGGAGAATAATATCCTCTGGATTTGTAATATGGTGTGTTTTTTAATTTTTGTTGCATTATACCCCCTTTTTTGTTGTCAAAAAAATAAAAACCCTTTTTTGATTTATTTTTTAAAAGTATAGCTTGTTTCTTAATTCTTATTTTAGACATAGCTATATGTTGTCGTAAAAAAATATTATTAAAATCAAGATTTTTAATGATAAAAAAAAAAAACCATAACAATTATCAAAAACAAAAAGATGGAAAACGATGTGATCCTCAGTAACAAAATTTTAAAGCCAGCCCCTAAAAACGGGATTTAAAAAAAAAAATAATAATATTAATAAAATATATAACAATAAATAAGTAAATACATAAATTCCGATGATCAAAGCAGAAATAAAACAAATTAACTCTTTTTAGGGAAAAAAAGGAACTAAAAAATCCTACATCTTCTATGAAAAAGAAAATCTGGGGTCAAAGGGCCTTTTGTTAAACTGTCGTGTATATTTACGAATAATTGTATGTTATTATTAATGTATAATGTATGTAATTATGTAATTAGTTAATAAATCGATGTGTATG
>NC_051423.1:21578073-21583073 GCF_015228065.2 Penaeus monodon | reverse complement strand
TGTATGTATATACCTATACACAACTATTCATATAAAACTATATCTGTCACTTTGTCTATCTTTTCTTCTAAACCTATCTCTCTTCTCTTCTACTCTCTCTTGCTCTCTCTCTATTCTCCTCTTCTATAATAGATTATATATTATATATTATATATATACTATAATAATATATCTATTACATACATACAAAATTTACAAGATCTAATAAATTTAAGTCATACTATTACAGAAATAGTTAAGTGCCAATACAATGAAAAATAATAATTAATAGTAATAATTATAGAAATTGATAATAATAATAATGCTTGATGAAATAAGATGAGATGATGATGTAATAATAATGATGATAATATAATGGTTATAATAATAATTAGTATTAGTAATGCATGATAGAATAATGATAATTAAACAATTGATGAAATTAATGAATAATGATAATAAGTATGATCACACCAATAATAGCTTTATGGTAGTAATGGTAACGAAACAATGATATAAAAATTACAAGAGATACTAATAACAATGACCAATAATTAAAGAAATGATAATTAAAATAACTATAATAAAGATACGATGATAATGACAATAATGGGTTTAATAATGATTACTGATAATGAAAATAATGGTAATAAGATAATGACAATAATAACAGTAATTAATAACAATTAATAATTGGACGATTAAAAATAATGTAATAATTAGATAATGATAACAATGAAAATGATAATAACGATGAATAATAATACATGATTGATAGGTAATGATTAATAATCATAACAATAATAATAATAAAGATAATAAGGATAATGATCACATGATGATTTTGCTGTACTAATAGTAATAATACTGAATGATAATAATAATGGACAATGATAAAGAGAATAATCACAACAAAACAACAACAATAATAATAATAATAATAATAATAATAATAATAAGCATATGATAAAAGGATAATAGCAAAAAATATATATATATTGTAAGATAATAATGATAACGATGTTATCACTAATACGAGTAATAACAGTAGGCCTATATATATATATATAATATATATATAGATTATATATATATATATATATAGATACAAATATATATATATATATATATATATATGTATATATATATATATATCTATAATATATATATTACTATATATATATATATCTAATTTATATGAATAATATATGAATCTACATATACATATAACTAAATAAATATATGTGTGTATATAAAATAATATATATATATAAGATATATATATAAAATAATATATATATAATAATATATAATATAATAATATATATCTATGATCATATATATATCTAAGAATATATATAGAATAACATCTATACAATATAGATATATATATATCTATATATATATATATAATATATAATATACATAGATATATAGAAATATGTTTAAAAATATATAGAAAGAGAGAGAGAGATAGATAGATAGATAGATGTAAATATATATTTATAAATTTATAACTTATATTTATAAATATATACATAAATATAAATTATATATATAAATATATACATAAATATTAATTATATATATAAATATATATAAATATAAATGATAATGATAACAATGAAAATGATAATAATGATGATAATAATAATGATTGATATGGTAATGATAATAATAATAACAACAATAATAATAATAATAATAATAATAATAATAATAAGATATGATAAAAGTGATAATAGCAAAAAAAATATATATATATTGTAAAGAATATATCAAATGTATAAAGGGCATTTGATTGAAACATTAATTACATGTCCAGAAACCCGTCGTTGGGATCATCACGAAGGACCATGCAATAAAGATGACATGACGTTCGCGATGAAGAATAATCAATGAAAGAAAGACAGTCGTTCAGCATCTTAACGATTGTCATGAGAAACGAAAGAAATAGAAAATCTTTCTCGGATGACCGAGGCAACTTCACTTGAATTGATGAAGATGACCGAGGCAACTCCACTTGAATTGATGAAGATGACCGAGGCAACTTCACTTGAATTGATGAAGATGACCGAGGCAACTTCACTTGAATTGATGAAGATGACCGAGGCAACTTCACTTGAATTGATGAAGATGACCGAGGCAACTTCACTTGAATTGATGAAGATGACCGAGGCAACTTCACTTGAATTGATGAAGATGACCGAGGCAACTTCACTTGAATTGATGAAATACAACGAAAGCCACGAACGGCATGGAATCGTAGTAGCTGATATAAGAGCATTAATCTCTGAGAGATAAATGGAGTAAAAAAAAAAATCAGAATATATTTATAACTTGAATGTATTTTCTAATCGCGGCCGGAGTCGGATAGCGATAAGGGATTTGACCATTTTACCCGAATAAGATCCGAATCGGGTTCATATCCGAGTAATATGAACTTATTATGACCGGGAAATTAATTAATCGAGTCACAAATAACTGAAATCAAGAATTTACTATGATTCACATATGAATTATTTAAGACAAAATAAACGAAATATATATGAATGTAATATCTATTAATAAATACGGAAAAATATATAACCCTACTTATCTACTGAATTACGCTAATATCATAGTCACGAGGATAAAAATATGTCGATAACGAAAAAGAACAATAGTAGTGAAAATGGCATTATAATAACGTAAAAGCATACGACTTGATATAACTTGAGGAAATGGAGTAAATCTACACTATGTACAAATTTATGTAAAGCCTAAAGTGACATTCTTGATATTCTATCGCTGAATTACGCTGTTCTTATTGCTATCATATATGTAAAGCTAAAGTAACAATACGACTCTATCGTAAATTGTTAGTCCACGTTATTAAAATCGCAAAGTTATATGCAGATACGAAATAAATTGAAATTCAACAAAAATAGGAAAACTGAAAATACTATTTAACAGACAGGTTAAAAAAGGAGGGGAAAATATCATCAATTGACATGACCTGACCCGAATTGACCTGAGGTTCTCTCAAGCTCAGTCTCAAATATAATGCGCAGGGTGTTGGCAAGCGCATAAGTGGTTAGTTACTGGGGGTGGTGGAAAGGTAGAGTTGAGGGTTGTGAGGGTGCTAGTAGTGTCGTATGTTTGTTAGGTCTATCAGTGAAAGTGTGATTGTATTCGATTCGATGATGTGTTGGGGTAGCCTGTTCCAGTCGCGTATGGTGCGCGGGAAGGAGTGCTTGTAAGAGTCAGTATTGGTTTGGTATGTAAGAAACTTACTGTTGTGTGAGTTTCGTGTGCTGCCTGTAGGAATTCGTGCTTGTTAAAATCGATGAGGTTATCTGTGATCTTGTACATGATTGTGAGTCTTTGTGCTTGTCTTCGTGTCTCGAGTAGGTCCATGCTTATTTAATTTGTATTTATTTATTATTTCTTAAGTGAGTTCTTATACCAGGTATACGTGTGTGATTGTGTGTAATAAGCCTGGCGGTCCTAGTGTTGACCTGTTCGAGCTTCTGTGTTGTACTTAGTGTATGGGTACCATGCAGCCGAACAGTATTCAAGTGTTAGAAGTACAAGCTATGTCTGGTGTACAGTTGTGTAGGGATCTCATCAGAAATCCCAGCGTTCTGTTGGCTTTGTTCGTGATGAAATCAATGTGAGTGTTGAAGGTGAGGCTGTTAGAGAGGTGTAGAAAGGTATGTGTAGGGAGTAGGTGTAATGAATTGGTTTGTGTGATCTGGTGAAACGAAATACTTTGCAACTGCCATGACCTTTCCCATTGTTCGAGGGCGTCTGTGTCCAGTTGAAGTAGTGTGCAGTCGTCTTGTATTTATTGGTCGAAATAAAAGACTGTCGTCAGCAAAGAGTCTACCATAAGAGTTAGGTGTCAGTGGAGGAATGTCGTTAATATATAGAAGGAAGAGAAGAGAGCCAAGAACGGTGCCATGAGGGACGCCAGAAGAGACAGTGACAAAGACAGAAGATGCACCGTCCAGTCTGTGTAGTCCTACACGTAAAAAAGGGGATCCAGCGAAGAATTGGTCCTATGATCACGTAATACCGTAATACCGTAATACCTGTTTTGGTGTCTTCGTGTGTAAAAACGGATTGGAAGTGTGTGTTGAGTAAGCGTGTTTTGTGTTCTGGGTTAGTCACAAGTGTTGCTGGAGTCTTTCAAGGCTGTGACTGTCGTGGTGTCTTATCTGTGCGACTTGAAGAACGTGAAGAAGTGTTTAGGTCGTTTCTGACATTGTTAGTGAGATAGGTGGTTATATGTTCGTGTTCCGTTTTCTTTATGTTTTTGGAGAATATTGTTTGGAATGATTTGAAAGCGGTCCAATTTTCTGGAGTGTTTGTGCGTGAGTCGTTTTTTACAGTGTCTGCGAAGATCCCTGGAAAACCAGGGAAGAGTATGTCTACTTGAAGCTGTTCTCTGTGGTATGTGCTTCTCCATGGATGTGAGAATAGTATGTTTAAGGCTATCCCAAACAGAAGTAAAGGTTTTTTTTGGGGGGGAGAATCTGCACTGAAATAATCAGAGCTTTAGCTAGTGACGTCCTGTGTGATTGCATTGCGTGTGTGTCAGCACTAGAGAAAAGGAAAATATATCTGTGCCTCTGTCTTTGTATAGTTGGCCTTAGATCTGCATCTTTGACGACAGTATCATAGTCACTAAGTCTTGGGATACCTTGATGTTTATTATGTGGAGAACGTTGTTTGCGAGGAATAAGTCAAGAATGTGTGAGGTGGTGTGAGAGTCACCCGGACTAATCGGGACGTGTTATGTCTTGAGTTAGAGTTAGTAGCGTTGGAGTTAGTACTGTAAGAGTGAATGGATATTTATGATGTCTATGAAAGAGTCGTGTAATTGGCGCCTGTATGTGTGGGGAATAATAGGGGTCCGCGAGGCCAGAGTGCGTGGGGTCGTGAGGAGACAGAGCAGTCCAGTTTATGTCAGGGAGGTTGAAGTCGCCTGCAGCCCATATGCTTCTGTCTGCATTTAAGCGTGATAGGGATGCTTT
>NC_051423.1:21555573-21568073 GCF_015228065.2 Penaeus monodon | reverse complement strand
ATATATATATATTATATATATATATATAGTATATATATATATATGTATGTATGTATGTGTATTATAAATATATATATTATATATATATATATATAATATATATATATATATAAATTTTTTTTTAAAAAAATATTTTTTTATAAGCCTTTAGTGTGGGAGGTTAGTGAGGGGAGGTGAATGTTATAGGATATTCATCTATTAATAACTTTATGATATGAAATTTGTGTGCTAAGTTTTTTTTTTTTTTTGTTTCTGTCAGATGCTCGCATTTTCCTTCTCATAAGGACAGAATATTGAGAAGGAAAACAAACATAGAAAAAAAAAAACACTAAGAAGCAATGTGACGTGCGAAAATCCCCCCCCCCCCCCCGGTGTCTATAGATAAAGGAAAAGTGTGATGGGAGGCGTTATTTCAACTGATTCCGGTAGTTTTCCATCGTTTGATTTGTAATTTTAAGATGATAATATCTAACGGTTAGCTATTCAAGAATGTTTCCTAATGTAATATTAGTGAAACAGTGATTAATTAACCATTTGATATAATTAAAAAATAGAATCAGATTCGTCTACTCGACTACGATTCCTAGGAATGCAGGTGGAATCGAACTGCTTGTTTTTCATTACCATAACATCCACGGATATCCCAACAGGTTATGAGCCCAGATTCTGGCTGTGTTTTAGCGGTGATGAAGAAAGGTATGGGTTGTGGGAAGAGAAATTTTGTGGTTATTTGATTCAAAACAAACCAGCCGAATGAGGAGGAAAATCGAAGAGTTTATGGTGAGTTAGTACAAGTATTGGATGACAGATGATAATTAGAGATGCCATGAACGATGGGAAGAAGGTTATCCCGTAGGACCTTTATCTCGGTAAGTGTATGCCAAGAATACTGTATACACAGCTGATAGCACTGAATATGACCGAAGATAAAACTGTTAGAGACTATATGGTGAAAGCAGAGACAGCAGCAACCTGACACAAGACAGCACGTGAGATAATAAGTGATAGTCTGTTCCTAGCAATAATTCTTAAGTTCTTTAGGCTTCAATGATTTTAATCCAAAGAGTAATGCGGTAGAATTAAATGATGGAAGTAGATCTCTTGGTGTATTTCATGGTAAGGGAGATGCACGTGTTAAGCTGCGTGATAATAATGGTTAGATTATGTAAGATTGATAAGAGAACAAAATAGAATCCTGTAAATGTAGTAGGAAAAAATGAATACAAATGTGCAGTCACATTTGTAGATGATTATTCAGGTGTTATTATGGTGTATTTGTTGAGAGAGAAAAGTATTACGTTGGAGGCTCCTGAGAAATTTTTAACCGATAGTAGTTCCCTTGGTGTAGTGAAACGTCTTCGTGCTAACACTGATACGTACTTCACATTGAGCAACTTCTGATCACTGATAGAGAAGAACAAGCTAAAGCAAGAACTTTCAGCTCCTTGTTCGCCCCTCAGACTGGAACAACTGAAAGGTCGTGGGGAAATCTTGACATAACTAAGTGTCTTTTGATAAACGCTGATTTACCAAAACAATTGTGGCCTTACGCACTCAAGACTTCAGCTTATATAAGGAACAGGTGCTTCAACTTTAGGACAAATAAAGACTCCATTCGAGACGCTAACTGGAAGCCAACCCAACTTTAGAAATCTTATGTTTGGTGAAACAGGCTACGCGTGCCGGCGACATAGAGAGGAGTTGGATGCAAGAAGGAAAAAAAAAAAAAAAAAGGATGGTGTTTTTGCGGTTATGATGGAAGAGAGCACTGTTTTGCCCCCTAGTTTTAGTGTATGTACCTGAAAGAGAAGACTTAATGAAGAAAAGATGTGTGAAATTCTGCGAGACAAACACGGAAAAATGAACGCTCAAGGAAGTAAGAGAAGACTCCAGATAAGAGCCTGAGCTTGATGGAGATGAATCCGCCACAAGAGAGGGGGAAGAAGATGCAGAAGATGATACAAAGTTGAAATTGAGGACCAGAGGCGTCATTTTTTTTTTTTGGGGGGGGGGCAACCAAAATACTGATTGCCCCCCTCAAGGTCTGAGCTTGCCACTTTATGCGTTCTGAAGTAGAGAAAGGAATTGTAAATTTTATGTATATCCCCTCAAAGCAGAATGCTGAAGATATGTTTACAAAGTCCCTTTCTAAGAGGAAACTGGAGACGTTTTGTTAACGCTAGAGGGTGACTTAGTTTAGGGGGTGTTTAGGATGGGACGTTAAACTTTAGTCGCCATTTTCATATTATGAAACATCTGATATGCATTAGCTAAGTGCTTATATACAGTATTTTAGTATATTCTTTATATAGGTAAAATATTTAGCTTATGTAAAGATATACTTTAGTTGAGCAAGTTTTATACACATTATTGTTATTATAGGTATGATGCCTCTGATCTGAGCGCCTCTGATGGCCGATTGTAGAACGATTTGAATAATATTAAACGCAGGACGGAGTCAAGATTTTTTTTTTTTCATCCTCGCATGCTTTGCCCGCTATCATTACCGTGGCATCTACGGTAATCCCTACGCTATGCTATTTTATCATTATTTCATAAGTATTATCACTTTTTAATTATCTTTATCATAATTTTCTTCAAAATTTCATCATTCTTCTGTTGTTTACTTATTATTATCCTTATCATTATTATGACTATTACTATTCTATTAAAAATTAATAATGATAATTACTAATAATACTAATATAATTATTATTATTATTATATATTATTATTATACCATATTATTATTATTATTATTAATGATTATTAATTATATATTATCATTTCATTATATTGATTATTATTATCATTATCATTACTACTATTACAAGCAGTGTGATGTATGTCGAAGATAGTGAAATATTAACTAACATTTTCATCTTTCCGTCAATCTGTTGTCATTTTAGTGCTACACACAGTGCTGAATAATTTAGAGGCGTTAGTGTTACTTACAGGTTAAGGATTTTCGTCTCTAATAGAACTTGCAAGTGTGTTTAATGTGTGTGTGTGTGTGTGTGGGTGTGTGTTTGTGTGTGTGTGTGTGTGTGTGTGTGTGTGTGTGTGTGTGTGTTTGTGTGTGTGTGTGTGTGTGTGTTCTGTGTGTGTGTGTGTGTGTGTTCTGTGTGTGTGTGTGTGTGTGTGTGTGTGTGTGTGTTCTGTGTGTATGTGTGTGTGTGTGTGTGTGTGTGTGTGTGTGTGTGTTCTATGTGTGTGTTTTTTGTGCATATGAGTAGAAGAAATTAATAATTATCTCTCTCTGTTCACTCACCGACTTTCTAATCATACCCTTATCATTAAAAATTATCTCATCCTTTCCCTCTTTTCAATTAATCAACCGTTCGTTATCAATATTTCATTATCTCTCTCTCTCTCTCTCTCTCTCTCTCTTTCCTTTTCTCAGATACAGAGTTCCTTCTTCTTCAAGGGATTTCTGTTCATCCTACTGGTCGCTCCTTTAGGATTCTTCTTCACCCCGGAAGCGTTGCCTAGAATGCCTCAGTTGTCCTACGGGAAAACGGCTCTTGACTTTGGTGGAGACTTTCTGTTCAGTGAGCAGGTGAGTGAGCTTTTCCGACTGCTCATATGGAGACCGGCACGCTCGCGCACTTCCGACCGAGTACACAAGTGTTTATGCCTGTGTTTGTGTAAATATGTGTGCATATGTACATTTAGATATATAATATATATATATATATATATATATATATATATATATATATATATATATATATATATATATATATATGTAGATATATATATCTTTGAATATATGGCTATATATATGTATATACATGTATACATATGTGTATATATATACATATGTGTGTGTGTGTGCGCGCGTGTGTGTATATAAATGAATAAACAAATAAATTAACATATATATGTGTGCAAAGAAAAATATGTATATATACGTATATGTATAATTAATTTGCTCTGGTATCATTTTCTTTCACGCTGCAACAAACAGGAACCGTTGCTCTGGTGTGACGGGAAGGGACTTGCCCCCGTTAGCCATTGGCAACACTTGCCTCCTAAGCTGGTTCGGTAACCTTTCGTGGACGGACGCGGGCGGCGCGGCGCCTGCGGCGGAGGGCGTGGTTGGCAGGCGGAGGGCAGAAGGTGATTGTTTCTCGCTGTTGCGGAATAATTCGCAGTACTGGATGCGCGGTTGGGAAGAAAAACCTCAACGCTGGTAAGGTAGTCCAAGCGTTCAGCTTCCATGACAAGATCTGCGAAAATCTAAGCCTGAGATTGTGCCACGCACGCACACACACATACATACATACATATACTATATATCATATACTATATATAATATATTATATATACTTTATTATATATATTTTATATTAATATATATGTTAAGATAGTATTATATAGTTAACACCACACACACAACCACACACACACACACACACACCACACACACATATATTATATATATTATTATATATATATATATATATACATATTATATTATATATATATTAATATATATTTATATTTATGTATATAGTATATATATATATATATATAGATAGATTATATATATATTTAATGGTATATTTATATTCATATATACCAAATTTTTTATATTCATGTGTATATATGTATATCTATCTACGTATATGTATATATGTGTGTGTGTGGTAGAAATACCCACAATGCACAAAGTACAATTTACTGATAATAAGACAGCAGTTTCGAAATTCACCAGGATTCCATCTTCAGGTCTGAAGGAGAGAGGGAGAGAAGGGGGGGGGGATAAAAAGAGATAGGCAACACGGGGCAGCTGAGGACAGACGGTCGGAAGCGAAGGGAGGTCAGTCAAGTCAGGTCAGAGGATCGGGCGGCCTATGCGCAGGGTGGCCGGCATAAAGGAGAGAGCGGAAGATGTATTTTTCAGATATATTTCGCAAAGTCTCAGAGAGAATTTATCCAGTAGTCTGGACTCCATGTGAACATGGTGGATGCGATTAGATACAAAACTTACACACACACACACACACACACACACATTATATATATATATATATATATATAATATATATATATATATATATTATATATATATATATATATATATATATATATGTATATATATATATATATATATATATACATAATTGGAAACGGTCTTCACAGTGATGTAAAACCATCATTATAGATTCTGTACACCCCCTTCTATAAAAAAAATCATTAGTTTGTGGGAAGAGTACTTTACTACATAATGTACCTTACATTAGGAAGATGAATGTAAGTACGATTATTAAATACTCACGATCGCATTTATATGAACACTTTCCTTATATGTTGATCGTGTGAACACGGAACACAAAGTAAGACATAATAGTGAGGGAAAAAACTGGCAAGTCTCATTAAAAGGATAATGATAAAAAAATAAATAATATGACCTGGTTGTGTTAAAGAAATGAAAAATATATATATATAATAATTCCAGACATGTAAACATAAATATTAAGGTCAACAACTCACACCCAAGAGTCCTGGGGGAGTTGCCAGAATTTTCCTTTGCTGAGAACTACTTTCAATTTTTTTCAGACAAGAGTCATGTACCCTGACTGGGTCGTGTGGCTTTACACTAATCCTCGCGGCCGGGAAAATGTCCTCTGCCCACTCCTGCGTGATTTTCCTCACTTCTATATCTGTGACGTCACCAATTTGCCTTCGCTTGGGGATGTGACTTCAATACACAACATGATTTGGAGAACGCTGCCTCTTGGTGACGAAAGAGTGTCGGCTTTTTTCGTCCGAGACACCGACTCGCTTGTAAGTTCGAAACCGGTTCGTGTTTGTAAACATGGGCCTGTTGTTGTTTTTAGCAATATTTCAGTGTTTGTGCAAGCATTTGCACGTACGTAATTCCCCAACTTTCTTTGCCAAAGCTCCTGGAACGAGGGGCTGCAGGCGGTGGGGAAGGAATGTCGGGAAACAAAAGCTTCAACGTGCTGGGGGACATCCGTACCAGGGATTTCCTGTAATGGGGAGGGTGTGGGGCCGCCGTCGGGACCTCAAGACGCATAACGTTTCAGAATTCAGGAAGAATCTGACTGGTATCAGAAGCGCGTTGATAAATGCAGCCAAAGGAAAGTTCAAGAAGGGTGTTGATCAACATATCTTAGGGGTAAGCTTCTGCACATGCACACACACACACACAAACACACACACACACATACACACACACACACACACACACACACACACACACACACACCACACAACATACACACATGCACACACACACACCACACACACACACACACACACACACACACACACACATAAACACACACACACACACACACACACACACCACACACCCACACACACACATATATACTCTATATATATATAATATTATATGTATATATATAATATATATATTATGTATATATATATATATATTATAATAATATTATATTTACGCGCGGCAAACAGAAACCCACATCGACGGGCTTTTCTCTTACTCCCTACCCCTGTGTGTTCTCGCTCTGTCCCTTCCCCCTCTCCCTTCTCCCCCAAGAAAGTTTCTGTTTCTGTTCCCTCTTATCTCTACCCCCTTTCGGTCAAATCTTCTCGATCACCCAAAAATTCCAGACACTCCAAGATATATATTTTTTTACAAACCTTCCCATAACCGATCGCGACGATTTGCTATCGATGGATTCCTCGCTGCCTCTAGTACACATAGATGTAGAAATTTTACCCTTACAATCTAGGCCTCGATAGCAGGGGAGGGCATGGAAGGTACCAGTGAAATTGCGGGGTAAACTCTTAATAATATGTTAACATAATGAAGATAATACCTTACTATACTGCTGAGTTGAAAGGGGCTGCCACCTCCCAACTCCCCGCCCAGGAAATCGGAGAATTCTCCACGTATGTGCGATAGACTCGGCATCGGATACTCGCGCATGGCGGTCGTACACTCTACCCAGCCGCGAATATGTGGACTGATTCTGTTTACATGATTCATATTTTACCCCGCAGTTTCGGGGCCCAGAATATGTGTTTTTTTTATTTAGGGGGGGGGGCAAAATTTCGATATATTTGGAGGGTAAAGAGTGAGAGGAATCCATCGATACGAAAATCGTCGCGTTTGGTTATGCGAAGGTATTCCGAAAAATTACCCACTCCAATCTCTACCGCTTCCCCGGTGCCTCCCCCTCCTTCTCGCTCTACCCATTGCATCATAAAATCTAAACATTTCGCCCCATCTGCTCCTACTACATCCTCTATCACACCTATCTCTCCCTTTGCTCTTCAAACGTCCTCTTCTACCCCCCTCCCTCTTCCAGTCAAATTCTTTTTTTACTCTAAATCCACAAACTCTAAGATTTTTTTTTTTTTTTTTTTTTTTTTTTTTTTTGCAAAACTTTCGCTTCGGATTTTTCTCACCCTCTAGTACACATACATTCTTGGCCCCGATAGCAGGGAAAACCTTCGTTTCGCAGGCTTCCTTAACCAACTCCCTTTCAGAAACTCTCAAAGACATTCAAAATTTTCCAATCATGTCTATTCCTTATCCACCCTCCGATGTCTCTGCTTCCATCCACATCAAAGCGACTACCCAAACAGCATCTCCTCTTTCTCATGTTCCCCGTTCCTCCTACTCCCTTCCAACATACCCCCATTATCCCTTCCCCCTCTCCCTCCCCCGATACACATGACTCCCTTTTGTCACCCCAAATAATGAAAAATAACATATCCTATTTTTGCAGAAAGTCTTGTACCCGAAGACGAAAGGCGATGTCATGTCCCATGATAGTTTCTTCTGCACAGTATTTCCAGATGGTTTTAGACCTTTCCCAGTACAGCGTGAGGGAGGCCATTACTTGGGGAATTACATGTGAGTTTACCATTCTCCACTTCTACATTTTATATTTTACAGTGTCCTTCCCCCCCCCCCCAAAAAAAAAAAAAAAAAAGTCATGTCAGTGTGCATGCCAAGTCCATATAAATCCATAGAAAATAATAAAATTATTTAAATAGCAAAGCATTATGAAACTTGAAATTGTAGAAGTATCTGACTAGTCTGTAGGCGTCTTCCGTACGTGTAATAGGAGTTAATTCCGGAGTTAATTCCCTGTTCGCTGTGTCAGCGAGCAGGGAATGATGGGAACCTACAGTTAAAGAGCCATGAGGTGTCCATGTCAACCAGTTAGGTATCGGCAGTGACCCAACCTAGGAAGCTACGGGGCTGAGTTATGTAGGTTGCGGTTCGTGGGTGCTACAGTACCACTTCATATGAACTGGAAGTGTAGTGATTTTGAGAGGTTCAAGGTGTGATCCATTCTTTAAAAAAAAAAATAATGCTAACAAAAAATGAATAAATAAATGTTAGGTTTGTGGTGGGCCGTGAAAAACAAAGTAAAGTTTACATTTATTTAAAACAAAGGAAAACGTAACATAAAAAAATATATAAACACAAAACCACTAAAGAGACGAGACAATATAAAAACCCTTAAAAACTGGATTAAAAACAAAAACTAACAAGGCAAGCTAAAAACGAAACGTTAAAACAAAGACACAAAAAAAAAAAAGAGACTGAGACACACATAAAATAGTAACATTAAAGATGCTAGGAAACGAACAACATAAAATACGGCTGCAAACATAAAATTAAAACTAAGACGTCCAGCAAAATAAATTCAGTCTCATATACAACATTGCAACTTCTTCCCTTATATTTATTGCCTTTGGTTCTGTGGCCATAAACAATCACTCTGGCTCGGGGGGTCTTGCAGCTCGAAAAAAAAAGAAGAGGGCGGATCCCAAGAGTCCCCAGAGTAACCGACAGCCTATTTCCGGTTAATTGCCCGCCAGGACCAAAAGTCGAGAGCGGCGAAGAAAAAAAAAAAACATGCGGGGCGCTTATCATCCTGGTTCTGTTTTTACATTTGTTAATTGCTACAGTTAAGATAGAATTTATTTTGCTGGTTACAATAAAAAAAATCTCAAAATTGTACAATCAACATAAATATAAGCATCAAATAAAAGTTTTTAAAAAAATTACGATACACGAAAGTTTTAAAATCATGAACTAAAAACAGAAATACGGACAGACAGAAATAAAAACAATAAAGACTTAAAAACTAACAACTAAAACCAACTAAAACTCAATAAAAGTATATAACATTAATTGTTAAAGAAAAGGTTATTTTTGGGCCGCCTTCCTTGGAGAGGCGTGCTTGGCCAAGAGATGGCGCTTCCACTCTGTATTCACGAAACCCATTGAGAATGGAAAAAAAATCTATATACGAGTATATTAACAACATGAAAATTACATGCAGTTTACAAGCAGAGAAAGGTAAATTAGTGTATCATATGTAATAAGAGAGAAAATTAGCCGTTACTTCATAATCCTATTAAAATTTTCCGTTGGATATGAAAGAATAATCACTCCTCGATAAATGCGCGACATCAGGTCAGTTGGGACCGTAATGACATAAAAAAAAAAAACGAGGTGTGATCGTGGCTTGTGTGCTTATATTAACTTCTAGACTTGTAAAAATGTATCCTCCCTGGTTTTTCCGACTGATATCTTCTAATAACCACTCTACATGATGGTTGATATATATGATATGCATTTATATATATATATATATATATAATATTATAATATATATATATATATATATATATATATTATATAATATATTTTAAGGTATATATATATTTTTTAACGGAGGTTAATGTTTGAAGCCGCCGTGATGCTTAAGTGTAAGGTTTTCAGGTTGTGATGCTCTTGGAGTGAGTACGTGGTAGGGTCCCCAGTCCTTTCCACGGAGAGTGCCGCGTGTTACTTTTAGGTAATCATTCTCTCTATTTTATCCGGGCTTGGGGACCAGCACTGACTTGGGCTGGCTTGCACCCAGTGGGCGAGGTAGGCAATCGAGGTGACGTTCCTTGCAAGGGAACAACGCGCCGGCCGGGACTCGAACCTCGAATTCCGATTTGCGTCGTGACAGTCTTGATTCCGATGCCTGTCTACACTCGGCCACGCGGCCGCCTTTAATATTATGATAAATAGATATATATATATATACAATATATAATATATTATTATATATATATTATAGATAGATATTTATATATACTTATACATTCGTATATATATATATATAATATATATATATATATATATATATTTGTATATATGTATTATATATATGTATATATATATTATATATATATATAATAGATATATATATCCATGTGTGTGTGTGTGTGGTGTGTGTTTGTTTGTGGTGTGTGTGTTGTGTATATAGATTTGTAGATTTTATCAATATAATTATTAAATAAATTTTATATTAAATACATATATTCTTTATATATATACTTAAAAAAATTATATTTATATATATATAGATTTTATATATACCACTTCAATATATATTACATTTATATAATATATATATCTTATATATATATATATTATATTATGTATATATATAAAATTTGTATATATATAGTATAATTCATATAACTCTACAATCTATATAAACTATATCTATCTATCTATCTATATATATATCTAATAATATATAAATACCTATATATATTATTTACTATATATATATATATATATATATATATATATGTATATATAATAATATTGGATATATACTTATATCTATTATATATATTATATATATTTATATATATGTGTGTGTGTGTGTGTGTGTGTGTGTGTGTGTGGTGTGTGTGCTGTGTGTTATATATATATATATATAGAATATGATCTATATGTATATATATAATATATTTATATATATAGTTATATGGTATTTAGATATATATATATATATATATATATATAGATATAGAGACATGGTAGATATATAATATAAGATTATAGATATTAGATTAGAGAGAGATATATATATATATAGATAGACATGTATATATATATATATATTATATATATACTATATTATATATATATATATATATATATTATATATACATGTAATATATATATATAATATATCTATAAATATATATATATATTTATAATATATATAATAATATTCATATTATATTACATTTATTCTATATATATATATATATATATATATTATAATAATATATATATATATTCATATATATTCACCTATCTATCTAACTTATCTATCTATAAAAAATTTGTAATATATATTTACTATATAGTATATGTATATATATTCTTATATCTATATATATATATATATATATATAATATATTATATGTAATATAGATATATTAATATATAAATATATATAGAACTATATATATATGTATATCTATATATATTATATATGATATAATATAAATATGTAATATATTTTTATAATATATATATATATATATATATATATAGTATATTATATGTTGTGGTGTGTGTTGTGTGTGTGTGTGTGTGTGTGTGTGGTGAGTGTGTGTGGTGTGTGTGTGTGTGTGCTGTGCTATGTGTTGGTGTGTGTGTGTGTTGTGTGTATTTATATATTACAAATATAAATATTATTATATTCATATATATTCATATATATATTTGTCATACAAGTATATATATATATTTTCTATATATGTATATAGATCTATTGTATATATATATATATATATTATATATATAATTATATATAATATATTATATATATATGTATAATCAAACAAGAAGATAGAAAGTCTTTGCAGAGTGTAAAAAGAATAGAAGACTATGAACGAGAATGGAATGTCTTCAACAGAATAAATTTCAAATATATCTTAGTCATCCTGAAGGTATGTTTGTCTGATAAGGATATTAGCGAAACTGAAGTAACGACTTCCCTGCAGTGTAAAAAAAAAAAAAAACATCTTATATTTTTTGGCCACTTTCTTGGGTGTATGTAAAAAGTAGATGTATTGTGATTAAAGTTATAGATGTATAATTAAAAATTGCTTGGACATTGTAAATAATTTGTTCTTACGGAGGAGAATTGCCAAGACCCTTTGTATTAAACGGCAGTTGGTTCAGGCAGATCATAAATGCGTTTGAAAATTGCTATTAATTTAACGGATCAGGGTCAAAGAAAACTGAAGAAATTGAGGTTCAGATTCCCGCGAGAGGGGGAGGAGACTCTAAAAATGCCAACATATATGAATAAAAACAGTAAAACAATTTTTTTTTTCCGTTAAAAACGGAAAAAAAAATTGTTTTACTGTTTTTATTCGAACTGGTCCCTTCACAAAAGAAGAGATAACAGGATTTTACCGAAAGTGGTGTGATAAGAGATAAGAAAAACAATAGTTCTCATGTATTTCAATATTTGTGTCATGTGTGTGTGATAATGTACATTCTTATTTTCATGCCTATATGTATGTATGAAGAGAATATGAGTATAACCAGTAGACAGAAAAGCAATGATTAACGACATTGTCTTTTAATCAAATTTGTTTAATTTACTTATTATCGATTCATTAATCTCTTTAATATTATTCATTTATTGCTGATTCT
>NC_051423.1:21549661-21555473 GCF_015228065.2 Penaeus monodon | reverse complement strand
TAATTAAAAACTTTTCGAAATAAACGAACGATATTAAAAAAAGGGTTTTTTTTTTATTCGTTATTTTTTTTTCCTTTTTTATTGAGTTTGGTGGACTTTAGACTTTTGAGAATCCACTGCGGAAACCTGCCGTCTCTAAGTTGTTTAGAAACATGGCGGGGGCAGCCCTTTTGGCAAGCAACCTCTATTTGGCGCGCAGAAGGTTTTCCCTAAAGGCACACTACGTGATAGAAGAAAAGAGAGAGAAGAGAGAGGGGAGAGAGAGAGAGAAGAGAGAAAGAGAGGGGAGAGACAAGGAGAGAGAGAGAGAGAGGGGAGAGAGAGTGTGTCCTCTTCACTGGGGTCAGCTAAGTTGTAAAATCTTCAAGAAATGTTGGAAACTAGTACTGATGACCATGCAGCCTCCACAAAGTTCTTGGGCATCACTGGCGGGTAAATTCAACCGCAGAAAAATAGCTTTTGTATTGTATTTGGATCTTTAATCGTTCAGCAAATATTTTTAACAGAAGAATCCTTATGCCCCATCGTAGCGAGTTACAACGATCAATCTGAGGGTTGCAGATGCTTTTGGTATCCAATATTTAGCCCAAAAATTTAACTTCGGCCAAAGGAACAGGGATCAAATTATATATGTATAAAATGTTTATAATATAATTATATTATATATATTATATATATATATATATAATATATATAAAATTTTTTATATATTGTGTAAATTTTATATTTATTATTATAATTTAATATATATATATATTATCATAATATTATATATATTTTATATAATTTAATATATATATATATATAATTTTAAAATATATATAAATAATTTTAATACACAACCTTTAGTTTTAAAAAGGGTCCAAATGCTAAAAAACATCAAATACAATTTACTATAAATCAAAGGTCACTATTTTGTTGATTAAATTTTTCAATTTTCCCTAAGCTATATAAAGCTGAAAAATAGCACCTAGTCGCAAGGGTAGTAGAAAAAAGGCTTTGCTTATTAACGGGGACGTAGTTCAAGAGGTCCGCCCCCCTTCTAGTGTCGTTGGAGGGGGGTGTGATGACTTTTTTGGGAACATTTTTTGTAGATACTGACAGAAACTTAGGGGTGGGTAATCCTTTAGATCCCTTTGTACTCATCTTTGTGTTTTAAAAATAATTTTCGTTCCCAGCTTAAGAAAATGGTTTTTAAAAAAAATAGTTTCACTGCTCCCGTTTCTCCTGCATCTATTAAAAAGGTTATACTAATGCCATCTTCTGGTATTTTCATTCTTTCATTGCCCTTAGTTTATTTCCTCTGCTCTGTTATGGGCCTCTATTTATTGTGCTTACGTTTGTCCATGGCTGTTCATTGGAGCTGTGCAAATCCCTGTAAGTCTTTCACTACTTTGATTATAGGTCATTCTTCCGTCTGGTTTCTTTATTGCATACATTTGATTTCTCCCTATTCCAAGTCTCCTTTTAGATGTTTTAATGCTGGTGTTCCTGAAATCATTTCCTATATATATATATATATATATATATATATATATTATATATATATATATATATATATTTATATATATATAAATATATATGCAATATATATATATATATATATATTATATATATTATATAATATATATATATATAATATATAATATATTATATAGGAAACTGATTTCAGACCACCAGCATTAAAACATCTAAAAGGAGACTTGGAATAGGGAGAAATCAAATGTATGCAATAACAGAACCAGACGGAAGAATGACCTATAAATCAAAGTAGTGAAAAGACTTACAGGGATTTGCACAGCTCCAATGAACAGCCATGGACAAACGTAAGCACAATAAATAGAGGCCCATAACAGAGCAGAGGAAATAAACTAAGGGCAATGAAAGAATGAAAATACCAGAAGATGGCATTAGTATAACCTTTGTAATAGAGGCAGGAGAAGGAGCAGTGAAACTATTTTTTTTTTCAACAACCATTTTCTGTCAGCTTGGAAAACAGAATAATTATTTTAATACACAGATGAGATAAAAAGATCTAAAGGGATTACCGACCATAAGTTTTCCTGTCAGTCTCTACAAACTGTTCACATAAGTCATCACACCTCGCATCCACGACACTAGATGAGGGGTCGGACGACTCTTGAACATAGCGTGCCAGTTAATAAGCAATGCCTTTTTTCTACTACCTTGCGTACTAGGTGCTATTTTTCAGCATTATATAGCTTATGGAAATTGTAATTATAATCATACAATATATAGTGACCATTGTATTTATAGTAAATTGTATTTGATGTTTTTGTAGCATTTGGTATCCTTTTTAACTAAAGGTGTGTGTATGTACATATATAGATATATATATTATATATATACTATATATATATATATATTATATATATTTACACACCATATATATATAATTTATATATAGATGTATATATATATATAATATATATATATATATATATATATATTATTATATACCCCCCCCATTTTTTATAACGATATATAAGGTGATCCCTGCTTCCCTTTGCCGACGTTGACATTTCGGCTAAATATCTGGATACCTTAAGCATCATGCAACCCTCAGATTGATCCGTTGTATACTCGCTACGATGGGGCATAAGGATGTGCTTCATGTGTGAAAATATTTGCTGACACTGATATGAAGATCCAAATACAATACAAAAGCTACTTTCTTCATGCGGTTGAATTTACCCGCCAGTGATGCCCAAGAACTTTGTGGAGGCTGCATGGTCATCAGTACTAGTTTCCAACATTTCTTGAAGATTTTACAACTTAGCTGACCACAGTGAAGAGGACACACTCTCTCTCTCTCTCTCTCTCTCTCTCTCTCTCTCTCTCTCTCTCTCTCTCTCTCTCTCTCTCTCTCTCTCTCTCTCTCTCTCTGCTCTTCTCATCACGTAGTGTGCCTTTAGGCAAGCACTCTGCGCGCCAACTCAGAGGTTGCTTGCCAAAGGTTGCTGACCCCTGCTCATGTTTCTAATCAACTTAGAGAACGGCAGGTTTCCGCAGTGGATTCTCAACAGTCTACATCAGTCCACCAACTCAATAAAGGAAAAAAAAATAACGAATAAGAAACACCTGTGTATATCGTTCGTCTCTTACGAAAAGTTTAATATCATTGCTGATTTTACTGTTCGTTTCGAGGATTCCTCTGCTCTTCAGACCTCCGGTCAGCACTACAAGGTTTCCATTACTTACTATGTTGTATTTCTATAGTAGAAAACTATTCCAATATTCCAAATAATCCTTTCAATTGAAATATAGATATAAATGTTTGAATTTCTAGGGAACGATATCTATTGCATATCTCTTAAGTAAAAAAATATATATATGATAATAATTATAATAATAATAATAATAATAAAATAATTAATTACATTGATAAATCTTGCTTCCCCTTAAATTCAGTTGAGGAGTTTTGAGTATCACAATGTTTCTCCGTCCTTCTTAAATACTAAACTAGTGTTAAACCATAGTTGATCGTTGTAAGAGGTCTGTGAGTTCCTTAATAAAATGACTACTTGGACAGTGATAGGTTGGTACGGCTTGGCTCTTTATTAATGGAGAGTTCAACCCAAGTAATTGATGATAATATAGATGTCGTGGCGTGGGAACACCTGCTTCTCCGTGTGAGGAGCGAAGCGAGGTCATACCCCCGACTGTATTTAGCTACGCTGACATGTCATATTTATTTAGTATTCCTCATAGACACATACTTGCTTGTTAAGAACGTTGCTTCCCTCAGTTTATATTGTTACGAGTGAGTTAGTCAGTCATTCAGCGAACGAGCGAGTGATGCGAGTGAGTGAGCGAGTGAGTGAATGAGTGTGTGAGTGAGTGAGAGATTGATTTGAGTTAGTCAGTTAGTCAGCGAACGAGCGAGTGAGTGAGCGAGTGAGCGAGTAAGTGAGAGAGATTGACTTGATTTGATGACGTTTATTTACAGAACAGTGTATGTCCTGCAAAAAGCATCTATCCAAACTAGCTGTGCTTCTATTTGTATAGAAGGCTATCAGTCGAACATTAGCGTTATATACATGCCTGAAGGGCTGTGCTATTATCACTATTAAAATATCATCTGGCTGGTAAAAAAAAAAAAAAAAATTATATCACTAATCATGTCAAAGACAAGATCAGTGTCCATAATAAAGTTAATATGATCAACAAGTGCTAATCTATGAACAGTACTATTTAACTGATAGGATGCAGTTTTTATGCAACAGAATGGGTAAGATTATGCGACTTGGACACCTTGCACAGTTTGCAGTGGTGATATGAAACTCTAAAACTTCATCTTACATATTGAATAGTGCACTGATATCCTATGCTCAGTTTAGTCAATGTAACCTGCTGTCTCTGAGACAGGCCATGATAGACTTTATGGGGTTTGTCTGTATCTGATGTCTCCTTATTTTAATTTAGACTCTGGTCTGCAGACGTGATCTTGAACACAAATCATGCTTATGTGCACGCCATACTGCTTGGCCACCTACTAAAGTCTCACCCTTAAGGCACCATGTGATTTGTCTCACTGCGCTGCCCTTGACCCCTCTCCATTTGTCGTCCTCTTCTTCTTGGTCCTTAGTGAAATCCACTATCCTCGACGTCCACACGTCCTCGAATGTGTCGCACAGGTCCTCCTCGACTTTGGATTCGTCTAGACTTCCTCACAAACCTCGTCCAGATCTAACTCGGCGGAGTATTCATCTACACATCCTCGCATATTTCGTCCAGACGTCCTCGTGGCTTTCATCTGGCTCTACAAGCATTTGGGCAAGCGGTGCCCTTTCCGGCATCTTAGGGCGCTGATACCTGTGCTGACGAGCTCCTGGCGTTTGACTGGGTCTATGGGCGTCCGGGCAGGCAGCGCCCTTCCAGAGAATCCTGGGGTGATTAGTACCTGCGCTGATGAGTTCCTGGTCCTTCGTTGGATATTAGGGCGTCCCAGCAAATGGTACCCTTTTCACTACATGCTGGGGCGGCTTAATGCTTGCTCTGACGAACTCCTGGTTTGCAGGCCTATGGCGATCATCCGGTGACCGTCCTTCCCCACGGCATCCTTAGGTGATTGTATCTACAACATGGTCCTCATTGCCGTGTCGAATATTCTCGGTCCAACTGCTATGTTTAGACGTTGAACCCGCGTAAGGGTCAAGATAGTAAGAAAAAAAGAAAGGAAAACAGAGATGAGGATGTTTTCCAATGTACTATCCGGGTTATTATATAAATCTGCACGTTTTTATTGTTATGGGGGTTTTAAATTCATTTCGTTTTAATTGTTCTTGTAGTTGTTTTAGTCAACAATAGACAGGTTTGAACCGTTTCTAAAATATATAAAAGCAGATAAGGGAAACGACAAAAACAGTCTGCAAGGATTCACTTGAACCAGATTGCGAAAGAAATATATGTAGAATAAGAAACTGTACAATGGACTATTCGGTGTCTTTACACCTACAACTACAACAGTAAGAAACCCTATTAATGAGAGGATTTCAGCGTCTTTTTTTTGCGTGGATGTGTGTGCGTGTGTGTGTGTGTGAGTGTGTGCGTGCGTGCGTGCGTGCGTGCGTGCGTCCGTGTGTGTGAGCGAGAGTGAGCGTGAGTGAGAATGAAAGTGAGAATGAGCTCACACAAAGAATGAATCACAAACACGAAGATTAACAATAATGTTATATGTAAAAAAATACGTTAATACAACACTTTCAATTACCACATTGAATTCAACATATAAATGATAAGCATTGGAATGTATGCATTATTGAACGGTGACATGAAAAATTATATGCAT
>NC_051423.1:21537161-21544661 GCF_015228065.2 Penaeus monodon | reverse complement strand
TTAGAGACTATATGGTGAAGCAGAGACAGCAGCAACCTGACTCAAGACAGCACGTGAGATAATAAGTGATAGTCTGTTCCTAGCAATAATTCTTAAGTTCTTTAGGCTTCAATGATTTTAATCCAAAGAGTAATGCGGTAGAATTAAATGATGGAAGTAGATCTCTTGGTGTATTTCATGGTAAGGGAGATGCACGTGTTAAGCTGCGTGATAATAATGGTTAGATTATGTAAGATTGATAAGAGAACAAAATAGAATCCTGTAAATGTAGTAGGAAAAAATGAATACAAATGTGCAGTCACATTTGTAGATGATTATTCAGGTGTTATTATGGTGTATTTGTTGAGAGAGAAAAGTATTACGTTGGAGGCTCCTGAGAAATTTTTAACCGATAGTAGTTCCCTTGGTGTAGTGAAACGTCTTCGTGCTAACACTGATACGTACTTCACATTGAGCAACTTCTGATCACTGATAGAGAAGAACAAGCTAAAGCAAGAACTTTCAGCTCCTTGTTCGCCCCTCAGACTGGAACAACTGAAAGGTCGTGGGGAAATCTTGACATAACTAAGTGTCTTTTGATAAACGCTGATTTACCAAAAACATTGTGGCCCTATATTTTTATTACGCCTCAAGACTTCAGCTTATATAAGGAACAGGTGCTTCAACTTTAGGACAAATAAAGACTCCATTCGAGACGCTAACTGGAAGCCAACCCAACTTTAGAAATCTTATGTTTGGTGAAACAGGCTACGCGTGCCGGCGACATAGAGAGGAGTTGGATGCAAGAAGGAAAAAAAGGAGTGTTTCTGGGTTATGATGGAGAGAGCCCTGTTTGCCTAGTGTATGTACCTGAAAGAGAAGACTTAATGAAGAAAAGATGTGTGAAATTCTGCGAGACAAACACGGAAAAATGAACGCTCAAGGAAGTAAGAGAAGACTCCAGATAAGAGCCTGAGCTTGATGGAGATGAATCCGCCACAAGAGAGGGGGAAGAAGATGCAGAAGATGATACAAAGTTTTGAATGAGACCAAGGCGTCCATTTTTTTTTTGGGGGGGGGCAACCAAAATACTGATTGCCCCCCTCAAGGTCTGAGCTTGCCACTTTATGCGTTCTGAAGTAGAGAAAGGAATTGTAAATTTTATGTATATCCCCTCAAAGCAGAATGCTGAAGATATGTTTACAAAGTCCCTTTCTAAGAGGAAACTGGAGACGTTTTGTAAGCTTAGAGAGTGACTTCAGTTTATGGGGGGTGTTAGGATGGGAGTTAAACTTTAGTCTCCATTTCATATTATGAACATCAATGATATGCATAGATAATGTGATTATATACAGTATTTTAGTATATCTTTATATAGGTAAAATATTTAGCTTATGTAAAGATATACTTTAGTTGAGCAAGTTTTATACACATTATTGTTATTATAGGTATGATGCCTCTGATCTGAGCGCCTCTGATGGCCGATTGTAGAACGATTTGAATAATATTAAACGCAGGACGGAGTCAAGATTTTTTTTTTTTCATCCTCGCATGCTTTGCCCGCTTATCCATTACCGTGGCATCCACGGATAATCCCTACGTTATTGCTATTTTTATCATTATTTTCATTATTATTATTATCACTTTAATTATCTTTATCATCATTTTCTTCAAAATTTCATCATTCTTTCTGTTTTTACTATTATTATCCTTATCATTATTATTACTATTACTATTTCTATTAAAATAATAATGATAATAATAATAATAATAATAATAATTATTATTATTATTATTATTATTATTATTATTACCATTATTATTATTATTATTATTATTATCATTATTACTATCATTATTACTATCATTATCATTATTGCTTTTATATCATTATCATTACTACTATTACAAGCAGTGTGATGTATGTCGAAGATAGTGAAATATTAACTAACATTTTCATCTTTCCGTCAATCTGTTGTCATTTTAGTGCTACACACAGTGCTGAATAATTTAGAGGCGTTAGTGTTACTTACAGGTTAAGGATTTTCGTCTCTAATAGAACTTGCAAGTGTGTGTAATGTGTGTGTGGTGTGTGTGTGTGTGTGTGTGTGTGTGTGTGTGTGTGTGTGTGTGTGTGTGTGTGTGTGTGTGTGTGTTGTGGTTTGTGTGTTGTGGTGTGTGTGTGTGTCTTGTGTGTGGTTGGGTGTGTGTGTTCTGTGTGTGTGTCTGTGTGTGTGTGTGTTCTATGTGTGTGTTTTTTGTGCATATGAGTAGAAGAAATTAATAATTATCTCTCTCTGTTCACTCACCGACTTTCTAATCATACCCTTATCATTAAAAATTATCTCATCCTTTCCCTCTTTTCAATTAATCAACCGTTCGTTATCAATATTTCATTATCTCTCTCTCTCTCTCGTTCCCCCCCCCCCACCCCCCCCCCCCTCTCTCGCTCTTTCCTTTTCTCAGATACAGAGTTCCTTCTTCTTCAAGGGATTTCTGTTCATCCTACTGGTCGCTCCTTTAGGATTCTTCTTCACCCCGGAAGCGTTGCCTAGAATGCCTCAGTTGTCCTACGGGAAAACGGCTCTTGACTTTGGTGGAGACTTTCTGTTCAGTGAGCAGGTGAGTGAGCTGTTCCGACTGCTCATATGGAGACCGGCACGCTCGCGCACTTCCGACCGAGTACACACAAGTGTTTATGCTGTGTTTTGTATGTAAATATGTGTCATATGTAACATTTTTAGATATATATATTATATATATATGTATATATATATATATATATATTTTATATATCTATATATATATATATATGTAGATATATATATCTTTGAATATATGGCTATATATATGTATATACATGTATACATATGTGTATATATATACATATGTGTGTGTGTGTGCGCGCGTGTGTGTATATAAATGAATAAACAAATAAATTAACATATATATGTGTGCAAAGAAAAATAATGTATATATACGTATATGTATAATTATTTGTCTGTATCATTTCTTTCACGCTGGCAACAAACAGGAACCGTTGCCTTGGTGGGACGGAGGCGACTGCCGTTGCCATGGCAACACTTGCCTTCCTAAGCAGGTTCGTAACCTTTCGTGGGAGGACGCGGGCGGCGCCTGCGGCCGGAGGGCGTGGTTGGCAGGCGGAGGGCAGAAGGTGATTAGTTTCGCGCTGTTTGGGAATAATTCGCAGTACTGGAGCGCGTTTGGGAAGAACCTCAACGCGGTAGGTGTCCAGCGTTCAGCTTCCATGCAATCTGGAAAATTAAGCCGAGATGTGCACGCACGCACACACACATACATACATACATTAGATATATTATTATAAATATATATATATATATTATATATTAATATATATTATGTATATATATATATGTTTAATATATTTTATATTATTTAACCCACACACACACCACACACACCACACTACACCGCACACACACACATATATATATATCTATATATATATATATATATATAATAGTGATATATATTATTATATATTTAATATATCTTTATATTTATGTATATATATATATATATATATATATATATATATATATATATATTTAATGTATATATTTATATTCATATATACATATATTCATGTGTATATATGTATATCTATCTACGTATATGTATATATGTGTGTGTGTGGTAGAAATACCCACAATGCACAAAGTACAATTTACTGATAATAAGACAGCAGTTTCGAAATTCACCAGGATTCCATCTTCAGGGGGTCCCCCCCCCCCACCCCCTGAAGTAGAAGAGGGAGAGAAGGGGGGGGGGAATAACAAGAGATAGGCAACACGGGGCAGCTGAGGACAGACGGTCGGAAGCGAAGGGAGGTCAGGTCAAGTCAGGTCAGAGGATCGGGCGGCCTATGCGCAGGGTGGCCGGCATAAAGGAGAGAGCGGAAGATGTATTTTTCAGATATATTTCCGCAAAGTCCTCCAGAGAGGAATTTTATCCTAGTCTGGACTCCTGTGAACATGGTGGATGCGATAAGATACAAAACTTACACACCACACACACACACACAAAATACACTATATATATATATAATGTATATATATATATATATTAGTATATATATTATATATATAATAATTAATATGTATATATATATATATATATATATATATATATATATATATGTGCATGTATATATATACCTGTATGTATGTATATATACATAGATATATACTTAAAATATATATATATACTTATATATATATATATATATATATATATATATGTATATATATATATATATATATATATAACATAATTGGAAACGGTCTTCACAGTGATGTAAAACCATCATTATAGATTCTGTACACCCCCTTCTATAAAAAAAATCATTAGTTTGTGGGAAGAGTACTTTACTACATAATGTACCTTACATTAGGAAGATGAATGTAAGTACGATTATTAAATACTCACGATCGCATTTATATGAACACTTTCCTTATATGTTGATCGTGTGAACACGGAACACAAAGTAAGACATAATAGTGAGGGAAAAAACTGGCAAGTCTCATTAAAAGGATAATGATAAAAAAATAAATAAATAGACATGGTTGTGTAAAGAAATGAAAAATATATATATATATAATTCCAGACATGTAAACATAAATATTAAGGTCAACAACTCACACCCAAGAGTCCTGGGGGAGTTGCCAGAATTTTCCTTTGCTGAGAACTACTTTCAATTTTTTTCAGACAAGAGTCATGTACCCTGACTGGGTCGTGTGGCTTTACACTAATCCTCGCGCCGGAAAATGGTCCCTCTGCCCACTTCCTGCGTGATTTTCCTCACGTCTAATATCTGTGACGTCACCAATTGTGCTTCGCTTGGGATGTGGACCTTCATACACAACATGATTTGGAGAACGCTGCCTCTTGGTGACGAAAGAGTGTCGGCTTTTTTCGTCCGAGACACCGACTCGCTTGTAAGTTCGAAACCGGTTCGTGTTTGTAAACATGGGCCTGTTGTTGTTTTTAGCAATATTCAGTGTTTGTGCAAGCATTTGCACGTACGTAATTCCCCAACTTTCTTTGCCAAAGCTCCTGGAACGAGGGGCTGCAGGCGGTGAGGGAATGATGTCGGGACACAAAAGCTTCCACTTGCTGAGGGACCTATCCGTTTACCATGGGATTCCTGTAATGGGAGGGCTGTGGGGGCGCCCGCTGGGACCGTCAACACGCATAACGTTTCAGAATTCAGGAAGAATCTGACTGGGTATCAGAAGCGCGTTGATAAATGCACCCAAAGGAAAGTTCAAGAAGGGTGTTGATCAACATATCTTAAGGGTAAGCTTCTGCACATGCACACCCACACACACAAACACACACACCACATACACACACACACACAGGCACACACACACACACAACACAGAACACACACACAGCACACACACACACACACCCAACACATCACACAGCACAACACGACACATATATATATATATATATAGATATATAATATATGTATCTATAGATATATATATATATATATATATATATATATATATATATATATTTACGCGCGGCCAAACAGAAACCACATCGACGAGGCTTTTCTCTTACTCCCTACCCCTGTGCTGTTCATCGCTCTGTCCCTTCCCCCTCTCCCCTTCTCCCCCAAGAAGTTTCTTTTTCTTCCCCTCTTACTCCTCTACCCCCTCTTCCGGTCAAATTCTTCTGTCACCCTAAATCCAGACACTCCAAGATATATATTTTTTTACAAACCTTCCCATAACCGATCGCGACGATTTGCTATCGATGGATTCCTCGCTGCCTCTAGTACACATAGATGTAGAAATTTTACCCTTACAATCTAGGCCTCGATAGCAGGGGAGGGCATGGAAGGTACCAGTGAAATTGCGGGGTAAACTCTTAATAATATGTTAACATAATGAAGATAATACCTTACTATACTGCTGAGTTGAAAGGGGCTGCCACCTCCCAACTCCCCGCCCAGGAAATCGGAGAATTCTCCACGTATGTGCGATAGACTCGGCATCGGATACTCGCGCATGGCGGTCGTACACTCTACCCAGCCGCGAATATGTGGACTGATTCTGTTTACATGATTCATATTTTACCCCGCAGTTTCGGGGCCCAGAATATGTGTTTTTTTTATTTAGGGGGGGGGGCAAAATTTCGATATATTTGGAGGGTAAAGAGTGAGAGGAATCCATCGATACGAAAATCGTCGCGTTTGGTTATGCGAAGGTATTCCGAAAAATTACCCACTCCAACCGCCCCGTTTTCTCGCTCTACCCCCCCCCACCCATTGCATCATAAAATCTAAACATTTCGCCCCATCTGCTCCTACTACATCCTCTATCACACCTATCTCTCCCTTTGCTCTTCAAACGTCCTCTTCTACCCCCTCCCTCTTCCAGTCAAATTCTTTTTTTACTCTAAATCCACAAACTCTAAGATTTTTTTTTTTTTTTTTTTTTTTTTTTTTTTTGGGGGGGCAAAACTTTCGCTTCGGATTTTTCTTCTTTCCTTCTCTTTCTCTTTCCTCCCTTCTCTTCCTCTTCCTTCTCTCCTTGCCCCCTTTTGCTTCTCCTTCCCTCTTCTTCTCTCTTTATTCCCTCCTTCCTCTTTCTTCTCCTTCCCTCTCTTTTTCTCTTTTCTCGCCCCCGTCTCCTCTTTCCTTCTTTCTTTTTCCCTCTCCTTCTCCCTCCCTCTTTTCTCCCTCCCTTTTTCTCCTTTTACTCTTTTACTCTCTTCTCTTCTCTCTTTCTTCTCTCTCCTCCCTCTCTCCCTCTTTCTATCTCTTCGGCCTCTCTCTCCTTCTCTTTTTCTCCCTCTCTCTTCCTCTTCTTTTTAACTCCTCTTTCTCCTCTTCCTCTTCTTCTCTTTCCTTTCTATCTTTTTCTCCTCTTGTCTCTCCCCTCCTTTTTCCTTCTTTTTTGTCTTTCCCCTTTCTCCTCTTTCCTCCTTCCTTCTTATTTCTCTCCTCTCCTTTTTTTTCTCCTTCCTCCCCTCCTTCTTTCTCCTTTTCCACTCTCTTCCTGCCTCTTACCTCACTTTTCCTCTCTCTCCTTCCTTTTCTATCTTATGCTCTCTCTTTCTCTTCTTTTCTCCTTTTCCTTTCCCCTTTTCCCCTCTTCTCTTCTTCTCTCTCCTTTCCTATTCTCACCCTCTAGTACACATACATTCTTGGCCCCGATAGCAGGGAAAACCTTCGTTTCGCAGGCTTCCTTAACCAACTCCCTTTCAGAAACTCTCAAAGACATTCAAAATTTTCCAATCATGTCTATTCCTTATCCACCCTCCGATGTCTCTGCTTCCATCCACACTCAAAGCGACTACCAACATTCATCCTCCTCTTTCTCATGTTCCCCGTTCCTCCTACTCCCTTCCAACATACCCCCATTATCCCTTCCCCCTCTCCCTCCCCCGATACACATGACTCCCTTTTGTCACCCCAAATAATGAAAAATAACATATCCTATTTTTGCAGAAAGTCTT
>NC_051423.1:21524661-21529661 GCF_015228065.2 Penaeus monodon | reverse complement strand
AAAATATATATATATATATATATATATATATATATATATATATATACATATATATATATCTATATATATACATATATATATATTATAACATAAGATTAGTATTCAACACATGATAAAGAGAATTTAAAAAAAAAGACTAACTTTGCACAAATACGTGTCTGTCACTGACACTATAGTTTACCCTATATTGAAAATGAAACTTAGGACTCCATGATAAAACAGAGACTTAAAATCCAAACTAAATTATTAACGAAAGCAGAACAGGTAAAACATAACATGAGGAAGTAATCAAAATACTAAAAGCAAATATAATAATACAATAAATAAATAAATAATAGAAAATAATAAATAAATAATAAAAGCAAAAAAATATAAATAATCATATAATAATAATCAAAGAAAGAAAGAAACCGGCACCGGGGTACTATCGTATCGGCCCTCTACTCTGGACGCATGGCCAACCCCACACTTTATTAGGAAGGTACCTCTTCTCTTTTACTCTTTTTGCTTATGTGGTTTTCCTATACTGTTTTGACGAACCTTTTTTCTATCGCATTTATTTGTTTTAACACTAACCTTTAAGCGCCAATTGTTTCCATTTTTTGTAAAAAAAACTAAATAAATAAATAAATGAATAAATAAATAGATAAAAATAAATAAATAAAGATGATTGTCTTAACACCAAAACAATGAATGATGATAATAAACAACAGCAATATTTAAACCATGATGATATATCAATGATTACAATGACAAAAAAAGAAAATACATTAATAGTTCTAACAGTAATAATCTGTTTGTGATTATAAAATAAAAAGAATAACAATAATAATTGCAATGGTGATGACTTTAATGACAATAACTACAATTAATCATAAATATGATCATGGCAGCAATGGTAATGATTTTTTTCTTCTTCTTTTTTTTTTGGCAATCGTAGTTTCTTCATTAACTGTCATTCCAATAATTTTCTTCTCGTTCTTGTAACTGCAAAGATATTTTATCATAACCACTGTGTTGGTTTTTTCTTTAAAAGTATCGTTTCGGTGCAAAACATAACTATATTTTGGCTTTTGTAGATAAATGTTATTGTCAAAATGATAAATTTACTAATTAATACCAATAATCATATTGATAACAATGGTAATGGCCCTGCGTTGCATGGATATATGCGTACAATACACACACACACACACACACACACACACACACACACACACACACTATCACACACAGATATATATATATATATATATAATATATAATATCATATATATATATATATTATATATATATTTCAATAACGTAGGGTTTCATGTTGAGCCGCCGTGTAACATGTATGAGCTTAATTGTAGTTGTTCACATGCTGATGCTACTTGGTGAGTACGTGGTAGGGTCCCCAGTTTCCTTTCCACGATAGTGCCGGTGTTACCTTTTAGTATCCATTCTCTCTATTTATCCGGGCTTGGCCAGCACTACTTGGGGCTGGACTGCCCGCCCAGTGGCTAAATAAGCAATCGAGGGAAGTTCCTTCCCAAGGAACTTATCATATCTAGGTTCTATTTTACCTAAAATTATTGTAAATTCAGCGCAAGTGCACCACCAGTCGCCGCATGTGAGTGCTTGGGGTGCAATCCATGAACAACACGCTTCAACCGTCGCGCGAGTGACACGCGGGCGATATATGTGGTGTAGTATATATATATAGAATATATATATATATATATATATATATATATATATATATATATAATATATATATAATATTTGTGTGGGTGTGTGTGTGTGTGTGTGTGAGTGGTGTAAAGAGGCTATCTCCTAGTACAATGGTGAACATAGGGTAGTTATACTTGTTACGGCTTGACTCTTTCTTTTCTGAGAGTTGCACCACGCATATAAACACACAAGACTGTCTAGTTATAATCGGGCCGCGCAGGGTCACGGTCAGCTGCCCGAGAGAGGGCGGAGCTTACCTTAGTGCGGTGGTAGCTTATCACGACTCTCGGTCAGACCGAAAAAAGGGGGGGGGGGGGGGGGGGTTTCAGATATAAATGTGACCTCCGCCCTCGCTGAGCGGGTGTTCTTATTTGGGACGGAAATTTGGATCCACGTGAAAAACAGCCACGTGGTCCACTGGTTATATACATAGAATTATCCCATCCTGTAACAGAAATAGAATTATCCACATCTATATTGCTCGCCCCCAACTCGCGCCTCGCCCTCGAGGCGCCTTCAAGGGTGACCTAACTTGGCTGGTCGTCTCGTTCTCGTGCGTTGTCCGGGTTTTCAACTTCGGGGCTGCTCGTCAATGTTGTCCTCACCTCCGGGTCCCCTGGTGTAATCTGCTCGTCCTCGATTATCCACACGTCCTCGAAGTCTCGCACAGGTCCTCCTTGACTTCAGATTCGTCTTGACCTCCTCGTAGCCCCTGGCCAGCCTAACTCGGCGGCGTCCTCGTCCACACGTCCTCACGATCTCGTCCAGGTCCTTCTCGCGTCCAAACACTTCCTCGTAATCTTCGTCCGATCTACGGGCGTCGGGGCGGGGGCGGCATCTCGGGGTTGCTGATATCTGCGCTACGAGCTCCTGGAGTTAAACCGTCTGCAGGCTTCCGCCAGGCACAGCATTCTGGGGCGACTGATACTTGCGGCAAAGGTGCTGGTTCGCTGGATGTACGGGAGTCTGGCAGGCACACCTTTTCTGACGAAATCCTGGTCCGTGGCCTATGGCGATCTTCGATGACGTCCTTCTTACAGCATCCTAAGGGTCCTCCTTCGGTTTGCCGTGTCGGCCCCGACTGCAATATAAAGTCGGGGAGCCAGATCATACACGTAAGGGCCAGAGTAAGAGAAAAAGAAAGGCAACAGGAAGATGGGGTGGTAATTACCACAGCCGGTTATTCATAAAAATTTACGGTTTTTACTTTTGGGTTTTTTTAACTTATTTTCGTCTTTTTTTCATTTTGTGTTTTATTTTCACAAAGGTAAAGAAGAAAATAGAAGAGGGGATGTCGTGCGGTCCGCATAGACCTATTGAACTACCAACCACTCTGATAGATATGAGAATAGATAAGGGAACGACATCGGCGATCCGCGAAGATCTATTTAAACCCATAGTCGTCACACAGAAAAGAAATGATGTAACTTGTACACAGACAGCGACAGACAAAATTGCGGGCTAAGGGATAAATCTTTTACCCCGGCACTAAGAAAATAAAAAGGGTCAGTGTCTTTTATCCTGTGTGTGTGGTGAGCTGAATGTGTGTGTGTATGCGTGTGTGAGTGACAGCTATCGTTAATGAAAGGGAAGCGAGTGACCTCACACAGAGAATGAATCACAAACACGAATATTAACGTTCCTATAACAAAACTGAAGTAAATTGGGCAATGCTAGCTATTTAAGATTTTTCAACTACCACATTGAAATCAACATATAATGATATGCGACAGAATGTACGCATGAATGAATGTGACATGAAAAAATATTCCCCAAATTTTATAAAGCAAATCTTCTGGGGGTCAGAAATCTGAACTGCCGAGTACAATGTCTAGCTTGCACGTCAGACTTCAATAAAACTCAATAAGGGGGGGATCCTATACCCAAATGCCGTATATGACTGAAGCGACTCGACCAGGAATATAATATCCTGCTCTTTTTCTGCGTATCTGAAAGGGGCGCTCGCAAAATTCCCGAAGGATATTATAAATTTTCACGAATCACACAAACGCTTGGGGGGTACCCAAACATGCAAGCGACTTAAAGAGGGTGAGAAAGGTTGATTAATAAGCAATAATGTTTCTAGCTTAAACCCTAGTCCTACATTATTAACGGACGTAACCGGGGGTCACACCGACTCAAAGGGAGCCGAACGAACGAATAACTTTACTCTCAAACGAGGGAGCGCAGATCTATTGGGCGTTTACGCAAACCCCGGGGCAATATCGGGCATTCTGTGCACTATGTTATGAGGAAGATCCTACGCTATATTCAAACTAATAAATTTTTTAATGAATTTCCGTACATACTTCGTTTAGCGCCGATAGAACGTGTCAACCAAAAGCAATGTAACAATGATCATCTACCCTACCCACGCCGCCACCGACCGGGAAAAGAGAAAGTGAGGTCAGGCCCCAACCTTTTTCTAATCCAAAGTGACCGCAAAAGAAAGAAAGGGAAGGTCAGGTCGGGCGCGAGGGTTAGGAACGAGATAAATGAAATGATATTCGTGATAAGATAAAATCACGAACGCGTTAAATTCGTTGCAGATGAAACAAAATAAATCTCTAAAACGAGAGAAAATAATTAATTCTTAACTAACGAACGATATTCATGTTTAGTGATCACATACTCGATAGCACGGAAATACGATCTGAGGTTGGAGAATAGTGGAGAACGTGCCATTTGCTGTCCTTAGCACCTATTAACCCAAAAAAAAACAACGGCATAACACATGTATGGGAGAAGAAGGAAAAAAAAAAAAGGGGGCCCAAACTGTACTTACGTGTTTTTTTTGTTCTTTGCCCTGTCTTCTAGCGGTCGAGCGGATTTTTCTTCGGGGGTGGTGTGTTCGTGTTGCATGCCAAAAGGATGCAACGGCCCTCGCTGCCACTTGATATAACGGGCTATGCGTACTCTAGTACAGTGACTGACAGGGACGCAAAACACACGTAAAGGGGTGAACACACGCTACGACGACGCTACGACTTGTTAAAGGGTCAAAAGCGCCGCGTGGAGGCCACGGTCAGCTGCCCGGAGAGAGGGCGGAGCTGACCTTAGCGCGGTGGTAGCTGGCTACGTACTCTCCCGGATGGAGGCGAGAGGTGACCCTACCGCGTCGGTAGCTTCACACGAACTCCCCCGGAGGGAGGGGGAGCTACCTTAGTTTCGGTGGTAGCTTAGCACGAACTCTCGGTCAAACGAGGTCAATATAAAATGTGACCTCCGCCCTCGCTGAGCGGGTGGTTCTTATTTGGGACATTTGGATCCACGTGGAAAACAGC
>NC_051423.1:21507161-21517161 GCF_015228065.2 Penaeus monodon | reverse complement strand
CAGCCAGGAGTTGTTTGCAAACAGCTCGTTATCTTGTTCTAGGCGTCTGACTATTTTATGTCTTAGGCTTGTGTTCCTGGGAGCCTGGATGACCTTTGATAAGAATTGTGCTGCCGTTAGATCAATTCGTGAGGCCAAGGGGAGAAGGTTTGTCTCCACTAGGAGGTTGAGGACCTTCGCCCACCTTGGGGCACCCAGAATGACCCTGGCGGCTTCGTTTTGGACTGTCTCCAGTTGGTCTTTATATTTTCTCTTAATGCCAATCAGAGCGAGGGAGGCATAGTCTACAATGGGCCTGACAGCATGTACATAGATTGATCTTAGTACTCTGTGTCTGGCCCCTATGCATCTTCCACTCATTGCTCTCATGACAGACAGTCTTGATTTTGTTCGGTCAACCAGGTGCTGGACCTCCTTGCGGAAGGAGAGGGTCCGGTCTATCCTTACCCCAAGGTAGAGGTAGTCCTGAACCCACTCCAAGTCCATTCCCTGGATTTTCAGACTTGTGCCTTGAACTCTCTGTCTCAGAGCCATGGCTTTGGATTTGGCTGCAGAGATCTTTAGTCCTGTCCTGCAACACTCCTCGGATACCAGGTCCAGACAACGCTGGGCTTTGTATAGGCAGTGTGGTCCAGTGGAGATGATAGCAAGGTCGTCTGCATAGGAGATGATCTTGCACCCCACTGGGAGGTTTATGGATACAGGATACAGGACATTAATGTATTAAAAAGGGCTGGACTGTTCCTGGGAGCCGGCGTAGTTGCCTTTTCGGTAACAGATACTTGCAGCATAGTTTCCCTTTTGGGTAACTTCTTGTAATAACGTGCTTTGGTCTTGTTTCTTTTGTTTGTCTTGGCCACTTCCAACTTAGCGTCCCCTCCTGAGTGACGGTGAACCCTGCGGGCAGTGCCAAAAGGGGGGTCATTAGATGACTGCCTTAAACTCAGGAGAAGGGTTTACCTCTGTAGGGTTAGGTTTCTTCCCTTATTGAATAGGTAGTGGGGAAGAACTAGGTAGGGGAAGTGTGCCATCCTAGCTGATTAGAACCATGGTCAGGCCTAAGAAAGCCCCCAAGGCCAGCTCCTCCATTAATTCAGGATCAGATAAGACCTCCAAAGATAAGAATCAGGTCAAGACCGCTTCTTCTGGGATCGAAATTAAAGATATGGACATGGATACCAAGATAGCTCCTGGAAGATCAAACATCAATTTAGACAACCCCTCAGATGCTATAGGTAACTCTGAGAGTGGTTCCAGTCTACAATCAAAAGGGATCTCCAACTTTCCAGATCTTGCACGGAGATTTATAATATCTCCTTCTCCAGAATTCTCCACCTCTACAGAAGCTCTTATGGCCCTCGAAAAGGACAACCCAACTTTGCAGGTGTCCATAAAAGTAACACAACAAGGAGATTTCATTCTGCAGGCCAAGAATGAAGACTCATTCTACATCCTAGTAAACACCACAGCTCTCAAATTGGGAAAGACCATTAGTCTGAAACCTTTTAGCCCCCTTCCGAAAAAAAACAAAATGGTCTTAGAGGGCTACCCCCATGGGTTTCCCATGGATAGATTGCTTGAACACCCTTTAATAGAGTCGGCTACCTGTCTTAAATATAAGCCAACAAAGGAAGAGACTAGGCAAGTACTAGTCACCATTTTAGGGGAGCCTATTAATGAAATGTCACTTGGCATTTTTGGTTCATTTTCACTTAGAACCTATTACCCTGAACCCCTCAGATGTACTAAATGCCAAAAGTTCGATCACCATTCCTCCAAGTGTAAGGCTAAACCAAGATGTGGAATTTGTTCTGAGAATCAAGCCACACACAGCTGTATGGACAAGTATAAAAATGGGGAAAAAACAGTAGCCAAGTGCCCCAACTGTGGGGAAGGCCATCATGCTTGGAACCCAGAGTGTTCTGAGAGAGTCAACCGAATAAAACTTCCTCCTGAGATCGCCAATGCACAACAAGAACAGGCCTCTAATAGGACACAAGGAGGTGTGGGCCGAGTCTTCCAAAGGAAGATCTATTCATGGGGAAAATCCACTAAGGCAACTCTGCCAGTAAACACTGAGTTCCCATCTTTAAAGGAGGCTTCGATCTCCTCCAACAAGCCTCAGTCACAACCAATAATGGAAAATCCACTTTCAAAGAAAGACACAATCAACCATGCTAAGCCTCATCCTTTAGTACCTGCTCCCCCTTGCAGTAATTGTGGACATCAAAATGAGGCAGCTAAAGATGTAAACCTTCTTGCATCTTTTATCCAAATAGGATTAGCTCTTATGGGCAAACAAGCAAACCTCAATTTCCTTCAGGAAGTTGCCAACAAAATACATGTACAGGCTACAAATACGCCTTTCCAATCCAACAAATCAGCCAAATCTGATCTGGAAATTACTGCCTTGGAACCTCCTTCCTCAGATGCAGACATACTCTCGCATGAATTGCTGGAGGATCCTAAAGCAGATTCGATGACACTTGACTCCAATCAAAGTACATCCATATCCACAGACTCTAAGAACACCAGCAAGTCAGACAAAGCCTCACTACAAACCTTCAGCAACAAACAAAGGGAGTCACTAAGACCTCGGGAAAAAAGAACTCTTAGGAAGCGCACAAGGCACTCGTCCTCAGGAAGCGACAACTCTGCCACCACAAGTATAGACAGCGAGTGCTCTCCATCAAGGTTCGAGTTGAATTCTGACTTACGGCTTAAACATGTCTCCTTCTCACAATTGCCTCAGATGAATCCCCATCTGTTCTGCACATACCTGAGGAAGAAAACACAGGAAATAATTATAGCATACTTCAGTATGTAGACACCGACACGGACCAAGATATAAATATCGAGAATGAATAATAACAATCTCCAACAAAACCAGATCACATTACTTCAATGGAACATCAATGGACTAAAAAAGAACCTGCCTGTATTGCAAGAAACCCTTCTCAAATCTCACATGGCTCTCAGGAACTACACTGCTTTCCACAAGTTTTACTTTCAAGGAATCAACCGAGGCATTTCCATCTTTGTACGATCAGACATATATGCAGAACCCATTACAACCTTACCCTGTGGCCCTGACATTGAATTCCAGGGAATAGCTATAGCGTTACAAAACATCAAACTTCAGATCTTCAACACTTATAGACCTCCAAGAGAAAGTGCCCAGTTAAAGATGGATCATATTTTTGCGGCTGTAAGCAACGCCCCCACACCCAACCACAACCACAACACAACCACAACGCAACAAACCACAGTCACACCCCACCACAACGCCAGCCAACTCACTGGTCGAGGCGCATCCGGACCTCCCGGCTGCATCCGTTCTGTCCTATGTGGTGATTTCAATGTTCACCATGAAATATGGAACGACCCAACATCAAACTCTGCAAATAGAAAATGCAGAACAGGCCATTACTTGGCTCACATGCTTGACAGCTTCCCTAATGTATCCCTCCTAAACTCAAAAATGCAGACTCATATTAGAGGAGGTGTCCTTGACCTCACTTTTATTACCACAAATATCCTTCCAACTGCTGCATGGGTCACTCATCCCTATCTTGCCTCAGACCACTTTGCTACTGTCACAACAGTTGATACACCTAGATTGCAACCTCCTCCCCCCATTCCTAGATGGATTCTCAAGGGTACCAACTGGCCACGTTTCACAGCTTTAATGGATGAGTGGTCCTCAACTTACTCGCCATCAGAAGATCTGGACTCGCTAGAGGCTGACTTAGTTAAAGCTATCAATGATGCAGCCACCGCTTCAATACCAATCAGCTCATCCATTCACAATAGGCGGAAAAACAAGTGGTATCACAATGATAGGATTAGAGAACTAAACATCGGCTTCTACAACTTAGGAAAGTTCTCAGCGTCATCCTTCCCCTATCTTGCTAAAAATTATAACACCGCTAACAATTAGCAAGAGCAGAGATCAGAGAAATAAGGTCCAAAGCTTGGCTTCAGTGGTGTGAGTCCATTAATGTTCCCACATCCCTTCAGGATTTGTGGAGGAAACTAAACATTGCATCAGGAAAATACAAAAAACAACCTTGCTATCATAATGCCCAAGAAGTTGCAGAGAGGCTGATCCGAACCTTCAAGACCAGAGGTGACTCTAATATGCTTCACCCTCCACTTTAGCCAAATTAACAACTCTTCAGCCAGCGAGACTTGATGCCATCTCAGAAGCAGCAAATAAGATCGCAGAGACTGATATCCCCTTCTCCCTACATGAGATGCATGCTGCAATTAAAACAAGCAAGGATACTGCTCCAGGAATAGATAAAATTTCATACTCCATGATAAGTCATCTTGGTTTCCCCAGCCACGGAAGTATTACTACTGCTTTTTAATCCAACCTATTCCAAGGCAGGAACAGACAAGGCCTTCCGCCCTATTTCACTACTTTCCTGTCTCAGCAAAACCATGGAGAGAATCATTTTGAGAAGGCCGAGATTCCTAATACCCCACCCACATATACACTCCTTTGCCTACTGCAAGGGCTATGGTATGAGAGATAATCTTGCCGCTATACACAGCCTTACTGATGGCAAGGAGTTCATCATAGTATTTCTCGACCTAGAAAAAGCATTTGAGCTTGCCAATAGAGAACCATCATTAGCACACTTGCCTCAAGAGGGATATCTGGAAAATTACTTAGATGGTGTAATGACATCTACTTGATAGAAAAGCGCGAGTCAGATTTCAGGCCACATATCTGGCTTTATGTCCTTTGAGATGTACGCCTCAGGGTGGCATCTTAAGTCCATTCCTGTTTAACATAATTACAGCAGAAATTCTTTCTATCAAGCTCCCGTCTAATTCCCACATACTTGCATATGCGGATGACATTCAGTTGATTACCACAGGCAAATTAAGACTCATTAATGCCCAACTTTCCCTGGACCTGCTATCCTCTAAATGTAAAGAACTCGGCCTGAAATCAATTCGGATAAGAGAAGGCGTTACAGCTGAGGCGCAGTATTCCTAATCAACACCTCTACCTACATACCCAAAGGATCGAATAGCACTCACAATACAAATGTTTTGGGAATTATTTTTAACAGTTACTGTGATTCCTCAGATCAATTAAGTCATATCATAGAAAAGACAAAATCTAGAATCATGTACTGAGAAGACTCTCAAGTACAGATATAGGTGCAGGTTTCCATGTGCTCCATACATTTTACATCCATGGAATCCGTTCAATCATTGACTATAGTGCCTTGTCCCTACATAGCCTGACTCCAGCTCAAATCTCAACCCTTGAAACAATACAAAACAAATGCATGAGAGTTATCCTTGGTGCTCCACGATGGACTCGTATTGACAACCTTCGGCAAGAAACTTAACTCGTTTCCTCAAAAACAAGAATCACGCTTATGGGTTTGCTAATTATGCCAGCAAGCGCATCTCCAGATTCAACCCATCTCAAGTAGACTCCAAACTACAAGATATAGTTTTCCATCCTCAGGCTTTTCCTCTACACAATCTGCCATGGCACGAAAGAATCCTTAATTTTTTGGAGGAGCTTAACATCTTACAAGTCTTAAAAGAAAGAGTGTTGACAAGCCGCCCCAAATGCCTACTTCTTACTAGATCCCTGGAATCCTCCTGTTGCTGCCTTCAATACAAACTGTCTCACAAGATCCAAGGCTCAGTCCTCTCCCACTGACATCAAAAATTTGGAGGGTCTTAAAATCCTTTAAAGAACAAATTATCTTGCAGTAATATACACGGATGGATCCGTGGAACGTCACCCAAAAGAGCTGGGTTTGTTTTTGTGCACAACACCTTTACCTTTAATAGCAGAATTAGCGATGGTTCTTCTACTCTTCAAGCAGAACTATATGCCATCAAAGCAGCTCTAACACACGCTCTTCTTCTCAGGGAAAAACAGATATATATTTTAACGGATTCTCTCTCTGCTATACATGTTCTGCAGCATGATACTGTAGCAGACAATGTATCTCTTGTCACTGCAGTTCATTTCAAGACCAAACAAATCTTAGATCAAGGAAGAACATCAATTTCATGTGGATTCCAAGTCATGTTGGGCTACAAGGCAATGAAAAAGCCGATAGAGCCGCAAAGCATAGCTTACATCAGGAGCACTTCAATTCATAAAACCAAGTCTTAGTAGTATTAAAACACGTGCCAGAGATACTGCTCTAGAAATATCCAGGATAGAACATCAAGTCTGGGTTCATGCAGGGTCAGCATCGGCAAAGTGGTACAGCATTGCCACTGACTACTGTCATATTACCATTCCAAAATCCTTGTCAAGACGGAAGAGGTTATCATTCGTAGACTTAGGCTCGGCTACAGGTGCAATTGGGAGATAGATTTCCGAGTTCCAAAGGCTTGCGACCATTGCTATGATATTATTGAAGAACCCTCTCCTCCATTATCTCCTTTATTGCCCTGTCATAACAGAATAAGGCCTCAACATTTCCAGAGTCTCCAAAGACTCCTATAGAGAAGGGTTGAGGTTAGCTGCTCTTTGTGTAAAAACACTGTTAAAATCTGAGGATGCCTTCAAGTCAATTTCACGATTTCCTCCACCCAGATAACTACAGGTGATATTAAGTGTCTTTTCAAATGTTACATACGGTGACTTATATCCTAAGATTGTGTCTTCTTAAATATTAGCTTATTTGCTTATTTGTATACTCTCCCTCATATGTATTTAGAATACTAAGATTGTCTTCCTAGCCATTAGCTTATCTATTAATCTGTGTACTCTCCCTCATATGTATTTAGATTACTGAACACATCCCATTTTGTGTCATGTCACCATTCAACATAATTGTATACCCAAATTATTATATCTAATGAAATTACCATTGTACATGATTATACTAAAACTGGGTGGCGTAAGCTAAACTCGGTATGAAAAAAAAAAGGAAACGCACTCACTCATCGGCTAGGCTCTCGCCCGGACACTAGTTTGCACACTCCAAAATAAAGAGTAATTTGACTTCTTGTGTGTTTGCCTACACCACATGTATGTGTATATATATTTATATATATACATATACATGTACACATATTTATGTGTGTGTATGTGTTTATTTATTCATCTATCTATATATATAAATAGATATAGATAAATATAGGTGATAGACGTATATATATATATATATATATATATATATATATATATTATATATATATATATATATATATATATATATATGTGTGTGTGTGGTGTGTGTGTGTGTGTGTAGCAACTGGTTAGGTTAGCAATAGCTATTGTAATATTTCATCATTAAGAGCGCAAGGGATATTTTTCACTTGTTTGATTTTTAAGCACTTTAATTGTCGTTTTTTTTTTCTTTCTTTCTTTCTTCCTTGTTTCTTTTTCTTTAACAGGTGTATATCAAATATATAAAATATTTTGCCAAGCAAGATTCAACATTCGCCTTTCGTATAAAAGAGCTATTGATCATTGGTGATGTAATAGTGAGAGATTTTCACTGCTGACTTGCAGTCTACCTAGAAATCATAAAGGGCGAGTCGTAGTCAGGGTTTAATGCACTTTTTATTGTTTTTCGTAATAATATTGTAGCATCAAAAAGTGATAATAATAAAAAATAGCAATAGTAAATAATGCTGTTAGGAATGAAATCGACAACACAATATCCTTGTTATAACTCTTGATTTCGAAAAACTACATTTTGAAGATGGTTAATTTTTTTTTTATGCATATACTTCCTTGCTGAATATTAAAACTATTTTTCGCCTGATGCATTGCGTTGGAAAACAGATAAGGTGTGCATACGCGCGCACACTAACGCCGTGGTTATTATTGCGGCACCGAATCTCATAACATTTTGGTTTCTTCGTCCGGCACGCATGCGCACGAACATACTTACACATTCAATAATTGTGTATTCAACATTTCACTCGAGATTCGTTGTCGGTCTCTGCTGGGATATTTTACGGCACTTTTGTCGGACGCCCGTGCTAAAGAGCTATTTTCACGGCAACATTTCAGGATGCAATTTCTGTTTAACATTTAATTGAAAATCCCCCCCCCCCCCCAGCTTAATGCTTCAGCAGCAGTGCAACGGTCACGATTGTTTCTTGCAACTGTCCGCATTGATATTTTCAATAATGTGCTCCAGGGTTCAAAATATCTTGTTTTGTTGTTTCTGTGATAAAATTTCCTATTCAAAGACAGGATTGGTGCCAGAGGGGAGGCAGGGAGCTGCAGGAAGTCAGCCCCTCATTGAAGAAAAGATATTTGCCAGGAAATAATATAGAAAAAAACTAGCTTAATTTGCGCATAAAATCCTTCACATAAAATTGTGTGATAGTGCCCTATTGCAACTTCATCAACCCTCTTTCACAGCGACAAAACTTGAAAATTCATTCACAACTTTGAAACATCCACTAATATACCTGTTGTAATATATGTGTAAATTACGTATTAACTGTAATTTAAGAGCTTTTACAATAATACTCACAACCATGAATATTCTTTGGTAATATTCTATACATTGATATTAATGTACAGTTTGTACAAAGTACAACTAGTAATACTATATATACTGACAATAAGTACATTTAGTAGTTTAGTGTGAATGACAATAAAACATCTAGTATTACTGTGTATATGACGGGCCACATATATATGTAAGAACCGGGCGACATATGACGAGGTGTTATTAGGTTTATTACCTACATTGTTTAATGAAATACATGAACAGCAGAATACACAGGGTAATATTGTTTGCTCTGACGATGAAGTACATTTGGTAAATATAGTGTGCTCTGACAGTGAAGAACTGTAAACTCGATAATATTCTGGACAATAATGATCACTGGCATTAACATTAACAAGGTTGCACTCATAATATCATATGCAGTAGAATACACCACACCTCAAGATATTTATTTTCTGACAAGAGTGGTATACCCCACAACGTTATATCTAGAGAGGCATCAAACTTCTGTCAAGTTTTATATATTTGGTAGGAAGTAAACTACATAATCGTGGAAAATCAGCATTAAACTTCAGAAGAAAAAAAATCGGAAAGTGTTAGGCATCACCCTCCTCAAGATAACCAGCCCTGTTAATCTCGATGCTGACGTGGTAGTTTTATGGTCCTCGGAGAAATGGGTCTGAGTGGCCGTTGGTACAAGGGTATCGTTATGTTTGAGCTCGTCAAAATACTTGCATTTTAGGGAAAAAAAAAAAAAAAAAAAAATATTGGATGTATATTCGTACTAGACAACTCATCAGTAACCTCAGTACCTCGCTGGCTGCCTTGTGCAGAGAAAAAACGCAATGGATTCCCATTGTTTATATTTTTCTTACATTCTTCATTGCTTTTAACGTTTGAATAAATATCAAGTAGGGCGTTCACTGTACCTAGAGTAAGTAATTAAGTAGGCAGAGGAGGCCTCGCCATGTGGCAGTCCCGTCCCTCAACCTGGACTAAGTAGCTGGCGGTTTCTAGCTGTTTCGTACACCAGTACTTTAGATGCGAATACTCAAACGTTATCTTTGAATTATCATTTGCTATCTATTCCTATTCCTTCGTTTTTTTTTTTTTTTTTTTTTTTTTTTTTGGTATTGGTTTTCGTTGCTACTTGATGAAGTTCTTAATTAGTTTTAGATTACTTGTTGATTAAGGTGGGTGAGAGAATTTTAATTAAAATATCAGTTGGCACAGTAAATGAAATTTGTTTAGTAGCATTAAGCCAGTGTCCATATTTTCAAATAGTCTTCAGCACTGTCTTATTACAAAAAAAAAAAAAAAAAAAAAAAAAAAAATATATATATATATATATATTATATATATATATATATATATATATATATTATATATTATATATATATAATATATATATTAAGGCCGCGTGTATTTTTTTTTTTGGGGGGGAGGCAGATAACCAGCTGATTTTTGGACAGAGCATAGCTGATTGGAATGTTGCTTTTCAGTTGAAAATGAGAACTATTATTACCCTT
>NC_051423.1:21486831-21492061 GCF_015228065.2 Penaeus monodon | reverse complement strand
ATTTTATTTTTTTTTTCCCCTTTTATCTGTCTCATCCCTTCCATTTCCATTCATACAAAGTTTGTAAAAAAAAAATCCTTCATACAGAATATGACAATAATATTCTTCGTTTTCATCTGTGCAGGATGTTTAAGTATTAACATAAAGAATTTTAATTCATAAATATACAATATAACAATAATAACGATGACAGTGAATAATTATAATCGTGACGATTGCTTTAAGATCTTCCCTTTGGAAACCTGTTCTCCTTCCTCAGACGCATAGAAACCCCTCCATTTGACCGAATCGCCTTTTGACATTCTCACCATATTTTACTAATGACCGCCATGCTGCATTTGCATCCTCCTTCCTATCCTGTACAATAAGATACTATCCCATAGTACTGTACGAAAATGATACGTTTAGCTTATCTATTGTAAAGTTCACACACCTAGCTTAAGGCCAGATGATGTCCGTGGAAGAGGAGCCCGGAATACTCCTGTGAGGCAGGAGAGGCTTAAGGACTAAGTATGAAGGAGTAATGGGGTGGGGTGGGGGGTCCGTTCACTCCTTATAAGGAAAGGGGAAAAAAGAGATACTGTTGGAGCCAAAAGAAAGTAGCGGCCAAACTTTCTGATTCTGAAATAGATCAACTATTGCTTCCACATATACTATTGACTGGGAAGTGCTTTATAATAATCATAGCCCTTTTCGTACAAACAACAATATAAACACATGACAGTGGTAAGCAACGAGATAAGAACAGTAGTAGAAGCAGAGGCCGTAGTAGAAGCACAGGCAGTAGTAGAAGCACAAGCAGTGGTAAGATTAGGTAAAAACGGCAAAAATTGTAAACGCAAAAATAAAACAACTCTAAAGCACGATGACAGGTAAGCAATAGTGAAAACAGCACTAAAATCTTAACTGAAATCGTAATTACTTCTGCTTTTAATCGTTGAGTAAAAGCAGAAGTAAAAGCGAGTATATAAAACGATAATAGGTAAGCAGTATTTAGAATGGTACTAAAACTTGACTGAAATCGTAAAAGGAAAGGATTCAATAAAAGCTGAGACTAAAAGCAGAAGTAAAAGCAATAACAACAGTAAAAGTAGAGATAAAACACAGATAAAGAATACAGCAAAACAATGGGTAAAAGTTTAAAAATACAACGTAGCATTGAAAAGTTACTGAATAGTGTTAATCTTGGGAAATGTAACGTATGTAACCAGTGCCTTGTTGACTCATACACTGATAACGCCCAGCGAAAATAGAACCTAGGCAAGTAACGTATAGGAAAGTACAACCTTTGTTGATGCTTCAGCAGAGGGGAGGGCAGATCCAAACACACAGAATTCCAGTTGACACTGTTCATTGTCATAGGTCACGGGTTGTCATGGACTCGTGGCAAAATAAATGAATAATTTCTCAAAATGAATTACAATAAAATACAAATCAAATAGAATACGTGGTAAAACCGTTAGGCAATAAAATATACGCATAAAAAACAAAGAAAGACACCATAAAGTAAACGCATATCAATAAAAAATAAATAAAATAAAAATAAAACACAGAACAAGAAAGACCCAAGTAATAATAATAATAATTAAAAAAAAAAAAAAAAAAAAAAAAAATATATATATATATATATATTATATATATATATATATATATATATATATATATATATATATATATATATATATATATATAACGATAAGATTAGTATTCAACACATGATAAGAGAGAATTGAAAAAAAAGACTACTTGGCAGAAAATAACGTGTCATGTCACTGACACTATAGTTTACCCTATATTGAAATGAAACTAGGACTCCATGATAAAACAAGAGACTTAAAATCCAAACTAAATGTATTAAACGAAAGCAGAACAGGTAAAACATAACATGAGGCAGTAATCAAAATAACTAAAAGCAAAATAATAATAATAACAATAAATAAATAAATAATAGAAAATAAATAAATAAATAATAAAAGCAAAAATAATAATAATAATAATAATAATAATAATAAAGAAAGAAAGAAAACGGGCACCGGGGTAACTATCGTATCGCCCTCTACTCTGGATCGCAGGCCAGACCCCACACTATTTATTATGAAGTTACCTCTTCTCTTTACTCTTTTTGCTTATGTGTTTTCCTATACTGTTGTACGACCTTTGATTTCTATCGCATTTATTTGTTTTAACACTAAACCTTTAAGCGCCATTGTTTTCCATTTTGTAAAAAAAAATAAATAAATAAATAAATGAATAAATAAATAGATAAAAATAAATAAATAAAGATGATTGTCTTAACACCAAAACAATGAATGATGATAATAAACAACAGCAATATTTAAACCATGATGATATATCAATGATTACAATGACAAAAAAAGAAAATACATTAATAGTTCTAACAGTAATAATCTGTTTGTGATTATAAAATAAAAAGAATAACAATAATAATTGCAATGGTGATGACTTTAATGACAATAACTACAATTAATCATAAATATGATCATGGCAGCAATGGTAATGATTTTTTTCTTCTTCTTTTTTTTTTGCAATCTATTTCTTCATTAACTGTCATTCAATACATTTTCTTCTCGTTCTTGTAAACTGCAAAAGATATTTTTTATAATGACCACTGTGTTGGTTGTTTCTTTAAAAGTAATGTTTCGTGCAAAACATACTATATTTTGGCTTTTGTAGATAAATGTATTGTCAAAATGATAATTACATAATTAATACCAATAATCATATTGATAACAATGGTAATGGCCTCTGCGTTGCATGGATATATGCGTACACACACACACACACACACACACACACACACACACACACACACACACACAGATATATATATATATATATATATATATATATATATATATATATATATATATATATATATATTTCAATAACGGTAGGTTCATGTTTGAGCCGCCGTGGTAACATTATGATACTTAATTGTAGTTTTCATGCTGTGATGCTCTTGGAGTGAGTACGTGGTAGGGTCCCCAGTTCCTTTCCACGGAGAGTGCCGGTGTTACCTTTTAGGTAATCATTCTCTCTATTTATCCGGGCTTGGGACCAGCACTGACTTGGGCTGGACTGCCCACCCAGTGGCTAAATAAGCAATCGAGGTGAAGTTCCTTGCCCAAGGAACTTCATCATATCTAGGTTCTATTTACCTAAAATTATGTAAATCAGCGCAAGTGCACACACCAGTCGCCGCATGTGAGTGCTTGGGTGCATCCATGCACACACGCTTCAACCGCGCGCGAATGTGAGCACGCGGTCGATATATGTGTGTATGTATATATATATATATATATATTTAATATATATATATATATATATATATATATATATATATATATATATGTGTGTGTGTGTGTGTGTGTGTGTGTGTGTGTGTAAAAGGCTATCATCCTTAGTACAATGGTGAACAGAGGGTAGTTATACTTGTTAACGGCTTGACTCTTTATTTCTGAGAGTTGACACCACGCAGTATAAAACACACAAGACATGTCTAGTTATAATCGGGCCGCGCGGAGGTCACGGTCAGCTGCCCGGAGAGAGGGCGGAGCTTACCTTAGTGCGGTGGTAGCTTAGCACGAACTCTCGGTCAAACGAGGGCAGATATAAATGTGACCTCCGCCCTCGCTGAGCGGGTGGTTCTTATTTGGGACATTTGGATCCACGTGGAAAACAGCCACGTGGTCCACTGGTTATAGAATAGAATTATCCACATCCTGTAACAGAAATAGAATTATCCACATCTTATATTGCTCGGCCACCTACTCGCGCCTCGCCCTCGAGGCGCCTTCAAGGGTGACCTAACTTGGCTGGTCGTCTCGTTCTCGTGCGTTGTCCTGGTTCAACTTCGTGGCTGCTCGTCATGTTGTCCTCATCCTCTGGTCCCTGGTGTAATCTGCTCGTCCTCGATTATCCACACGTCCTCGAAAGTCTCGCACAGGTCCTCCTTGACTTCAGATTCGTCTTGACCTCCTCGTAGTCCTGGCCCAGGCCTAACTCGGCGGCGTCCTCGTCCACACGTCCTCACAGATCTCGTCCCAGGTCCTTCTCGCGTCCACACGTCCTCGTAATCTTCGTCCGGATCTACGGCGTCGGGCAGGGGCGGCATCTCGGGTTGCTGATATCTGCGCTAACGAGCTCCTGGAGTTGACCGGATCTGCAGGCGTCCGCCAGGCACAGCATTCTGGGCGACTGATACTTGCGGCAAAGGTGCTGGTTCGCTGTATCTACGGGGAGTCTGGCAGTCAACACCTTTTCTGACGAAAATCCTGGTCCGTGGGCCTATGGCGATCTTCGATGACGTCCTTCTTACAGCATCCTAAGGGTCCTCCTTCGGTGCCGTGTCGGTCCGACTGCAATATAAAGTCGGGGAGCCAGATCATACACGTAAGGGCCAGAGTAAGAGAAAAAGAAAGGCAACAGAGAAGATGGGTGGTAATTACCACTAGCCGTCTATTCATAACAATTTACGGTTTTTACTGTTGGTTTTTAACTTATTTTCGTCTTTTTTTCATTGTGTGTTTTATTTTTCACAAAGGTAAAGAAGAAATAGAAGAGGGAGATGTCAGTAGCGGTCCGCATAGACCTATTTTGAACTACCAACCATCTCTGATAGATATGAGAATAGATAAGGGAACGACATCGGCGATCCGCGAAGATCTATTTGAACCATAGTCGTCACACAGATAAGAAATAGATGTAACTTGTACACAGACAGCGACAGACAAATTGCGGGCTAAAGAGATAAATCTTTACGCCGGCACTAAGACAATGAAAAGGGTCAGTGTCTTTTATCCTGTGGTGTGAGTGAGCTGAATGTGTGTGTGTATGCGTGTGTGAGTGACAGCTATCGTTAATGAGAGGGAAGCGAGTGACCCTCACACGAGAATGAATCACAAACACGAATATTAACGTTCACTATAACAAAACTGAAGTAAATTAGCAATGCTAGCTATTTAAGATTATTTCACTACCACATTGAAATCAACATTATGATATGCGACAGAAGTACGCATGAATGAATGGTGACATGAAAAATATTCGCCAATTTTTTATCAAGCAAATCTTCTCGGGTCAGAATCTGAACTGCCGAGTACATGTCTAGCTTTGCACGTCAGACTTCATAAAACTCAATAACGGGGGGATCCTATACCCAATGCCGTATATGACTGAAGCGACTCGAGCCAGGATATAATATCCTGCT
>NC_051423.1:21471176-21473676 GCF_015228065.2 Penaeus monodon | reverse complement strand
AGATTTGCGAAGTTCTGGCTTCGCCCGGGCCTTTCACTTATGGCCCGGCCTGTGTCAGCTTTTTATGGCTGTCTCATTTGTTTGTCTGACACTTGGTGTTTACCGTGGCGTTGGGCTTGCCAGCAGGCGCTCCTGTAGCCGTGGTGTAAGCATCTCGCATAATCTCTTTACCAGCACGACGGCTGTGTTCTGCGGGCTTTGTCTTAGGAATTGCGTGTGCACGCAATTCTCTAAGTAATGTACAAGTGTGGCGTTCAGCTCGCCGCAATGCATGCAACACCTCTCTTCACGTTCTATTGTTTGTATGATCTGCCATGCACAGTGGTAACCTAGGCGCATTCTGTGCAGAATGACTTCGGTACCTCTGTTGTTTATTTCAGAGAGTGCCAGTGGTTCATAGCCTGTGGCATCTGAGTACCAGCTGGCCGAGGGGGAGGATCTCGTTTCCTCTCTGTGAAGCTGCAGGAGGAAGGAGGTGGCCGTCACCGTACACTTCCTCCTAAGTAATTTTCGGCTCTGATGTATTATCATGGGATTAGGGGGCATACCCCTGCCGATTTTGGCTAATCTGTCAGCAAGCTCATTACCTCTGATCCCTATGTGGCTGGGAACCCAGTTTATGATGATTCTTCTACCCTGTGCAAGAATCCTCTGTGCCAGTGTGAGGATGGTAGTCAGAAGGTAGATATTGTCAGTGGGTGAGCGCTGCTGAAGACAGTCGACGGCTCCTTTGGAGTCTGTGTGTATGACCACGTGTCCTTCCCTCACGGACGCGTGGCTCAGTGCTCCCATGATAGCAACTGCCTCTGCCTGTAGCGAGGAGGCGTTGTCTGTTACCCTCATGGATTTTGTGGCATCCCTTGCTGCGAAGCCGGTGCCTGCAGTGTGGGTCAAGGGATCGACCGATCCATCCGTGTAATATGTTCTGCTCCCCGGAGGGGTGATGGTTGCAATGACCCTCTGGGTTTCTGCCTTTAGGCTAGGCATACAATATTCGTTCTTTTTGCTTGCCAGTCTCATGACCGAGAACTCCATCAAGGTTTGTGCCCACGGCGGTGCTTTGACAAAGTCAGGGTGAGGGGAGTCCATGCCCTTGGCCAGTAGCGGGCCTTTGAGCTGATGGCGTATTAACACCCTGGCTGTGTGAGACAGCCAGGAGTTGTTTGCAAACAGCTCGTTATCTTGTTCTAGGCGTCTGACTATTTTATGTCTTAGGCTTGTGTTCCTGGGAGCCTGGATGACCTTTGATAAGAATTGTGCTGCCGTTAGATCAATTCGTGAGGCCAAGGGGAGAAGGTTTGTCTCCACTAGGAGGTTGAGGACCTTCGCCCACCTTGGGGCACCCAGAATGACCCTGGCGGCTTCGTTTTGGACTGTCTCCAGTTGGTCTTTATATTTTCTCTTAATGCCAATCAGAGCGAGGGAGGCATAGTCTACAATGGTCCTGACAGCATGTACATAGATTGATCTTAGTACTCTGTGTCTGGCCCCTATGCATCTTCCACTCATTGCTCTCATGACAGACAGTCTTGATTTTGTTCGGTCAACCAGGTGCTGGACCTCTTTGCGGAAGGAGAGGGTCCAGTCTATCCTTACCCAAGGTAGAGGTAGTCCTGAACCCACTCCAAGTCCATTCCCTGGATTTTCAGACTTGTGCCTTGAACTCTCTGTCTCAGAGCCATGGCTTTGGATTTGGCTGCAGAGATCTTTAGTCCTGTCCTGCAACACTCCTCGGATACCAGGTCCAGACAACGCTGGGCTTTGTATAGGCAGTGTGGTCCAGTGGAGATGATAGCAAGGTCGTCTGCATAGGAGATGATCTTGCACCCCACTGGGAGGTTTATGGATACAGGATACAGGACATTAATGTATTAAAAAGGGCTGGACTGTTCCTGGGAGCCGGCGTAGTTGCCTTTTCGGTAACAGATACTTGCAGCATAGTTTCCCTTTTGGGTAACTTCTTGTAATAACGTGCTTTGGTCTTGTTTCTTTTGTTTGTCTTGGCCACTTCCAACTTAGCGTCCCCTCCTGAGTGACGGTGAACCCTGCGGGCAGTGCCAAAAGGGGGGTCATTAGATGACTGCCTTAAACTCAGGAGAAGGGTTTACCTCTGTAGGGTTAGGTTTCTTCCCTTATTGAATAGGTAGTGGGGAAGAACTAGGTAGGGGAAGTGTGCCATCCTAGCTGATTAGAACCATGGTCAGGCCTAAGAAAGCCCCCAAGGCCAGCTCCTCCATTAATTCAGGATCAGATAAGACCTCCAAAGATAAGAATCAGGTCAAGACCGCTTCTTCTGGGATCGAAATTAAAGATATGGACATGGATACCAAGATAGCTCCTGGAAGATCAAACATCAATTTAGACAACCCCTCAGATGCTATAGGTAACTCTGAGAGTGGTTCCAGTCTACAATCAAAAGGGATCTCCAACTTTCCAGATCTTGCACGGAGATTTATAATATCTCTCTCGATTCCACTCTACAAGCTCTTATCGATTCTGC
>NC_051423.1:21453050-21471076 GCF_015228065.2 Penaeus monodon | reverse complement strand
AAATAGGAATGGGTTACGGTTAGTGCCACGAAATTTTGAGAACCGACGGGATAAGGGTGGATAAACTATAGGCCCACTTGTGAAACGTTTATTGTGTAAATGTTCCAGGGTATCCAGACGGTTGCACGCACATCCTCATTTCCACATGTATCGGTAAACTATGTCATCTACTGATCAATGCAATTCTGTATTCTGTAGCAAAATTTTATCTTCGGGATGAACAAGAATCAAAAGCAACAAGGTCCGCCATTGTGTAAATATCTGTAAGTCCACTCGTAAGTTTACATAAACAAATATGGTGAATACACAACACTATGCATTAAGTCATGCACAGCCGCACTTCTGCATGATAATGGTGTGTTTACAAGCACCTAAATATAATCTTATCCACTATGTCTGTACATATTTAGGACCTACATAAATTTCACATGTGCAAATGTGCATACTATAGATGGTAGATGGTTGCTTTTATTATTACAATCATCATTATTATTGAAGATATTTTTACCATTATCCTCATTAGTACTTTTATAATTATTGCTGTCATTATTCCGTAATAATCACTATTAGCATTTAGTATCATCATTATCGCTATCTTTACCGTTACTATCACTTTTAAAACGTTATCATCATTATTATCCTCCTCATCATTATGAAAATGACAAATTATTCGTATTAAAAATAGTTACCTTATTATGTAGTAGTTATCGTTTTCTATGTATATAATGCCTCTATACAGAAAACGGATACAAATCTACCAGAAACTATAAGATAATACTTATTTACAGAATACCTACTGAAACGAGTGTTGTGGCCGTCAGAGATGGGATTATGACCTTCATATTTTTCTCAAAATGCGGTTTATTGTTATTATAATAATTAGATTAAAGCAGAGGCAATAGGCAAGGCTTTGGTTTGGAGAAATCAGTAATCTGAGGCATCATTTGGGTAAAACCTTCTTCTTTTTCTTAGTATAACTTCCTCGAGCTACGGAGTATCCTTGAGAGCTTCAGGGTGATCTTGGTAGGCTTCCCTTGGGTTGATGAATAATTTTCTTAGATTTTTTTGGTTACTGGAGTTAGCCTAGTAATAGCGCGATTTCTACAGAGGACGAAGAACTTGACATTGTTAACACTCTCTCACAGGATTAAAATGTACGTTACCCCTTCCTAAAAATTATATATAAAAAAAACACAAACACACAAATTACGGGCTTCGCTAACGGCCTGACACTAGCCTTTGCGAACGAGCTGATTTGGCAGGTATTCGAGTTTTATTTTGTTTTCGTCTTTTAAGAAATTCCCTTTTTAAATGTGATGTGGTGTGTGTGTGTGTGTGTGTGTGTGTGTGTGTGTGTGTGTGTGTGTGTGTGTGTGTGTGTGTGTGTGTGTGTGTGTGTGTGTGTGTGTGTGCGCGTGCGCGTGCGTGTGCGTGTGCGTGCGTGCGTGCATGTGTGTGTGTGTGTGCGTGAGTGCGTGCGTGAGTGCGTGTGTGTGTGTGTGTGTGTGTGTGTGTGTGTGTGTGTGTGTGTGTGTGTGTGTGTGTGTGTGTGTGTGTGTGTGTGTGTGTGTGTGTGTGTGTGTGTGTGTGTGTGTGTGTGTGTGTGTAAGTAGTTGGGACATGTTACTTGTCCATTCTAAGGATGCCTCCTTTTTGTATATATATATATATATATATATATATATATATATATATATATATATATATATATATGTATGTATGTATGTATGTATATATATATACTCATATATTCTTAAAGTATACAGATAACAGTAAAATAATGAGGGAAATCATTTTTACAATATCATAAGCGAAAAAGTGTTGCTACAATTCCACAAATGTTTTTGGGTCCCCTTGAAGACAGCAACGTTTTCTTCGTTCAGCGTCACCAACTGCTATCACCTAAGGGTCCCTCTAACTGAAGTAACGATTAATTTTGCACTAGGAAGCGTCGCGTGCAGAAGGAGAATTCAGGAGAATGTATCTAGAATGTTTACTTTACCTTCCAGTTTATAATATGGTAATTTATGATGGGCTTTTTGCTTCTCAGGATATTCTGCCAGAAAAAAAAATAATAATAATAATTTGAGTGACGTTAATGTTCATCATACGTCACAGGGTCCCCTACAGGTGAACCTAAAATGTAAACGAAGTGTTTCGCTGACCAACGACACTGGTCTTTCCGAACACTAGCAATCGGCCGTGGGGGACTATGGTACTGGTAATTTGATCTCCTTAAAGGTAAAATGGGTTTCCCTCGCGATGACCTTCAAGCTCGACGTTCTTGGAGAAATTAGTTAAGTAAATATCCCTACTACTTGCAGTAATGGCTATCAATTTATACGGTTTCGACGTAAAGAATAAGCATTGAGTATGATGTAGGACACCAGATTGCTTCAGTGTACTATGTATACGGACTAATGCCAACAGACTGGTCAGTCACTCGTGTTTAAGCTTTTGTTGAGCTCAGACCTCTCTAAACGCAGTAGCAACAAACACAAAGTCTTGTGCCACGAGAGTTACCCTGGAGCCCGGGGCCTCTTGTCTCGCTCGACATTGTTGTTCCTGAGTTTGTTTAACGTAATTTAAAGTAAAGTAAAATCCTGTAATTACAGAACATTATTGTGCTTTGCCAGCACCTTCAGTGCTTTGTTTTTGCAGGTGACACGAGGCTACAGTAGGAGTAGTCAGCACCCCACCTCAGACCCGCAGCTCTCTTCTACACCAGGGTAGCCCTTACGGGCATTGACCCCTGGGTAGGGAGGCCCAGTAGTCTGGGGCGTCCTCTGGGCGCACTTTTTCTCCATTCTAAAATTTTCCTTCTTCATGTGACTTCCCTGAGCCTACCGGAGTACCCTTGTGGGCTCCGTATTCGCCTGGGGGGTGGGCACCGACTTACCGTCCTTCGCACTAGGCAAGTTCGGCGGTAAGGGAGTGTCCTCCACATAATTCGATCCTCTCTGTGGTACTGGAGAACGCAACCAGGCTTCCACTGGGGGGTAGAGGACGAAATACTGATTTACTCTCTCTTAGCTATTGCTGTTAGGTTGATACCAAAAGTTAAGAGTTCTTAAATCCCTTCAGGAGAACGATTTTGAGCAAAGGGGTCGGACCTGGTCCGATGCCCAGGATGGATGATACCCCGGCTACCCCTTCTCCTCCTCAAGGAGGAGGGGCGACTCATGACCACTCTTGACAAACTCGACCCTGAACAACGGAACCCCACTAACGACAGAACGAGAAGACCACTTTTCAAAATCCCACCGAGAATGCAAGGTTCGCGAATGTAAAATGCGTGAATGAAAATCAATCGCTTTTGAACGTGAACCCCTTTATCATCACAAAGGTCCTTGATGGTCAAGTGGACGGCGATTTTGATTTTGTCAAAAAATTGCGAGATGGAAGCCTCCTTGTAAAAGTACAATACAACTCCCAGATTAAGGATTTACTTAAGCTGACGCAAATTCATGATCTTCGAGTTAAAGTAACTATTCCTATTGGCCCAAATACCTGTAAGGGAGTAATCTTTCACAGGGATTTGAGGACGATGGAAGAAAGTGAAATTCTTGAGAGCATGAAGGACCAAGACGTAGTGGACGTTCATTGTATGACCAAGAAGGACGGGAATGTGCGAACGAAAACTGGACTGTGTTTTTTGACCTTTGCTTTGAATAAAATTCCAGAATATGTCAATGTCGGTTATGAACGTGTTCAAGTAAGACCTTATATCCAAAAGCCAATGCATTGTAATAGATGCCAAAAATTCGGACACACCTCTTAAGATGTATTGATAAAGACTCAAGTAAATTTGTATGCCGTAAATGTGCTGAAGCCCATGACACCATTACATGTACTAGCCAGATTTCCAAATGTGCTAATTGTGGAGGTTCCCATCAGTCAGGATCTGCTGAGTGTAGCATCCTGAAGAAGGAAACCGAGACATTAGCATATATGAGAAAGCATGAAGTTAGTTATTCTGAAGCTAAGAGGAAAGTGGAAAGTTTGACACACAAAACCCGATACTCTTATGCTGAAGCAGTAACTAACACCCACCCTAGTGCAAGTAATGTCAGTCAACAGCTTGCAGCTAAGGATAAAGAAATTGCTGAACTTAAACAGACCGTTAAAGAATTAAATATTAAAGTATATCACCTGACCAAATTGTGATCAAATGACTGCATCAACCCAGTCTAAAACATCATAAGGAGGATGATACTGAATCACAGTCCGGAGCGCGCCTTCCAGTCCGGGCTACTCCTGTGAGGACTTCGTCTGGCTCGCGATCGGTTTCTCGTGAGAGAAGCAGATCGCAATCTGTCAGTCGTCTCCCTCATCAGGAGGTGCTGGACATGGAGGCTTCTGTCTCCAAACCATCCGAGAGAGGTCCCCGGAAGCGAGGGAGAGGAGGCGTCTCCCTCCCAAAAAAAGAAGAAAAAAACTGGTGGACAAGGCACTTCCAAACCCCATAAAACGTAATCTTCGCGTCGACCATTATACAATGGAACTGTCGAAGTCTTAGATCTAAAGTAAATGACCTTAAATTATTAGCCTCGTCCTATGCCACCGATATTATAGTTCTCCAAGAAACGCACTTAACACACCTCGTCTCTGACGAGGTCGTTTCGCTGAGGAACTACTATGTCGGAAGGATCGTGAGGGTAGGGGTGGAGGCGGAGTCGCCATGTACATCCACCAAAGCCTCCCTTTTACAGAAGTGACTATTGATTCTACTTTGGAGTTTGTCGCATGCAAAGTAAAAATTAATGGCACGTATCTGGCTATATGTTCACTTTATTGTCCACCTGATGCAGCGATAGCCTATGATGAGCTCTTTGCTCTTCAGGAACGTCTGCCACAAAATAAAGTAATTTTGCTGATTTTAATGCTCATATACGTTATGGGGTTCCCTGCGGGTGGATGGTAGGGGTGAGCAAGTAGTTAAGTTGCTTAATGAGTCTGATCTAGTCCTTCTGAATGATGGTAGTCCGACGCGGGTGGACGATAATACCGGTAATTTGAGCTTTATTGACTTATCACTGGTCTCTTCATCAATAGCAGCCAAGTGCCTGTGGCACACCATTGACGACTCGTTGGGAAGCGATCATCTCCTATTTGATTAAATATTCATGCGACACAGTGAGAACGCCTTCAGCGCCTAAATTTAACGTAAAATGAGCAGACTGGGTCGCCTTCAACAAGGAGCGTCAAGCTCGAACTTGTTGGAGAAACCATTGATGATAAAGTAAACAATATTCAGAATTCGATTATAGAAGCAGCATTGCTATCCATTCCTAAAACTTCGACAGATAGCGTTAAGCATAGAGTTCCATGGTGGACACCAGATTGCCGCAGGGCGCTGTGCCGACGCAATAAGGCCTACAGGCTTTTCAAAAATAACATCACTAATGAGAACTTTTGCAATTACAAACAAGCAAGAGCTAGGGCTCGTAGAATAATAAGACAAGCAAAAAGAGACTCCTGGCGGAGCTTTGTCTCTACAATAAACAGCAACACCAAAATATCAGAGGTTTGGTCCACTATTAATAAAATCAATAAGAAAAAAACATCTATCAAAATCAATAACATCATTGAAGAGGGCACTAATTTCGATTCACCTAGAGACATTGCTAATGCACTCGCCAGGCAGTTCTCTCATACAAGCAGCTCGGCAAATTACCATCCCGCTTTCCTGACCACCAAGGAAGTCGCTGAGCTGCAACCTATTCACTTTGCCACAGGAGATGACTTTGATTATAATAAAGACCTAACAATGAATGAGCTTGTCCGAGCCCTAGAAGCCTGTAGAGGAACATCCCCAGGCCCCGATGAGATTCGATATGAGATGATGAAGCATCTTAATCATGATGACATGATTAAGTTGCTAGAAGTGTACAATGAAATTTGGAAAAGCCACACTTTTCCAAACTCATGGCACTTTGCCCACATCATTCCCATATTGAAAGGAGGGGGTAATCCCAGACTTGCCATCTCCTACCGCCCAATTGCGTTGACAAGTTGCTTATGCAAGGTCATGGAACGAATTGTTAACAGTAGGCTATTGCATTTTTTAAATTCCAGTAATTTACTAGTTGACGAGCAGTGCGGCTCCCGCAAGGGACGCCAAACTCTCGATCAGCTAGTAAAGCTGGACAGTCATATTCAAGAGGCCATTGCCAAAAAGATTTTTGATTTCAGTATTTTTAGATATAGAAAAAGCTACGACATGACATGGCGATATGGCCTACTCAGAAAACTTATGCTTTGGATTACGTGGAAACTTGCCTTGTTTTATTCAAAATTTCATTTCTGACAGAACGTTTGCTGTCAAATTATTTTCTGACAATATCACTTTTTCGGAAATTTTTGTCCAGGCAAACGGGGTCCCACAAGGAAGTGTCTTGTCACCAACATTATTTCTATGTATGATCAATGACATCTTACCAGCTCCTCTTCGGAATCTTAAATACTCACTGTACGGTGATGATTGTGCATTATGGCACTCAGCAATAATGCAGAATTCTCAGCAAATCGTATTCAATTGGCACTGGATATGATTCATAATGGGGCCTCCAGTGGGGTTTTAAGTTTTCCATTCGAAAGAGTATTGGGGTAATTTTTTCACATAGGAGAAAGCCGAACATCAGGCTAACTCTAGACAACCACCAATACCTATTCAAAAATTCTGCAAAGTTTCTTGGGCTACTTTTTGATAGTAGACTCAATTGGAAAGACCACATTGGTCAGTTAAAGAATAAATGTCAAAGAGCACTAAATTATTAAAGTGCATTTCTGTAGTAAATGGGGAGCTGATAGACAGTCTTTGCTAATGGTATATAAGCCCTGATTAGGTCTAAAGTAGATTATGGGTCAATCGTGTATGGTTCGGCATCGAGAACAAGTTGAAAGGATTGGATGCTGTGCAGAATGCATGTTTGCGTGTGTGTCTTGGAGCCTGAAGTGCACTCGTATCGAGCGTCTTGAGGTGGAGTCAGGAGTACCTCCCCTCCGACTCAGACGCGGCCAGTTAGCCTTGAGCTATGCCGCAAAGGTGGCTCGAGTCCCGAGCCCCTAATGGCAATAGTGGCATTAGGCCCTTTGCACGAGACTCCACGACCTCGTCGAGAAAGTCGGTATAGATCTCTCTACCATTGATACCCTGGTTCAATCAAACATAGCGCCATGGGAAACCCCAATTTTCTATCATGGAAGCTGGCTTCCATCAGCTAAGGCCATGGCGCCGGAGGTGGAGGTACACCAGAGGTTCAGAGAGATCCTTGTTGAACATCTTTCTTTTTTATATATATACCGACGGCTCCAAGACAGAAGAGTGTGTGGTTGCGGGTGTATGGTCGACTGAATGTGAACTAAAGTTCAGACTGCCGAATCATACATCGATCTTTCTTGCTGAACTTTTTGCCATTGATAAAGCCATTGATTTGCACTATCGACGACCCGTAGAATAGTAATTTTTTCCGATCTTAAGTCACTTAAAGCCATTAAATCATTAGAAACCACCCAAAAAGAACTTCTGGGTAATATCATTCGTAAGCTACATGTGCAATAAATCAATCAAGCTAATATGGTACAGGCCACTCTGGTATCCATGGCAATGAGCAGGTGACAAATTAGCGGGTCAACTGGTGATCTGGACCTTGCATAGTCCGTACAGATCTCAGGTGTTTGCTCTTATAAAAGCAAAAATACATCTCCTGTGGCAAAGTGAGTGGACCAACCTCCAACTGACAAACAAAGTCAGACTAACCATAGAACCGTGGGACACATCCCACAGGAAGGAAAGAAGGGAGGAGGTGGTGTTGGCCCGCCTTAGGGTCAACGCTTCAAGACTGACACACCTCACTCCCTATATAGAAAAGAAATACCCTCCACAATGCCAGACATGCAACTCCAACCTGACAATAGAACACCTACTAACAGCATGTCAGATTTATAATAATCAAAGACAAAACATAATAAATTACTTCAGACAAAAAAATAAAGATTTCACATCATCAAATCTTTTATCAGACGATAAAATAATAATAAATAAAGTAATTGCTTTTCTAAGGGAGACAAAACTTTATGACCTTATATAGATTGATAGAATAAATAGGATCCATTGGCTTAATAACCTTGGCCACGTGCCGCTGGTTGATAGCCAAGAAATCAAAAAAAAAAAAAAAAAAAAAAAACTGGTCAGTAAGCATATTAATGGGTAGAAATTCCACAACAACGAACTCGCAAACAGAAACTTTTTACTATATATTATATACATACGATAGGTTTTTGATCCACTGGTAATAAAATAAACATAACAAATAAAACCACACAAAATTGTATCAATTATGAAAGACGTTTTTGCCGGACAGTTCTCGTCCTCAGACAGGTCAGAAAATTATCAACCCGCATCCCCGCTCTGAAAAGAGGCGACTGAATTTCGCCACAGGATATGACTCAGGATGAGTTTATTCGACCAACAGGAACCTGCGGGGGAACATCCAGAGTCCTGATGAGAAGCGATAGGAAATTACAAAAAGAAGGATTTTGATCAGGACGCCATTGTTGCTAGGGGTAAAAATAAGACTTTTTCAAATTTATATAGTGAAGTGGAGGAATCGCAATTTTCAATATCATACCTCCCAACTACATTAATAAGTTACTAGTGCAATAGAGAAATATTTCTTTTTCAGGAGCATTTTTAAGCTACGACCAGAGCTATGTAGGTGCAATTTATTAAAAAAAAAAAAAAAAAAACGTGGATGTTGCTTTGGGGGACGGCAAGACAGACCTTAAGGGGGGCAATCAGAGTTTTGAGGTCATCCCCCCCAAACGATGCCCCTGCTTCTAAAACCATATGCATGCAGGCATAGATGGATGGATGTATATATTAAATCCATAAATATATATATATATATATATATATATATATATATATATATATATATATATATATTATATATAATATATATAATGTATATATGTATATATATATATATATATTATATTATATATATAATATATATATATATATATATATATATATATATATATATATATATATTTATGGATTTAATATATACATCCATCCATCTATGCCTGCATGCATATGGTTTTAGAAGCAGGGGCATCGTTTGGGGGGGATGACCTCAAAACTCTGATTGCCCCCCTTAAGGTCTGTCTTGCCGTCCCCCAAAGCAACATCCACGTTTTTTTTTTTTTTTTTTTTTTTAATAAATTGCACCTACATAGCTCTGGTCGTAGCTTAAAAATGCTCCTGAAAAAGAAATATTTCTCTATTGCACTAGTAACTTATTAATGTAGTTGGGAGGTATGATATTGAAAATTGCGATTCCTCCACTCACTATATAAATTTGAAAAAAGTTTATTTTTACCCCTAGCAACAATGGCGTCCTGATCAAAATCCTTCTTTTTGTAATTTCCTATCGCTTCTCATCAGGACTCTGGATGTTCCCCCGCAGGTTCCTGTTGGTCGAATAAACTCATCCTGAGTCATATCCTGTGGCGAAATTCAGTCGCCTCTTTTCAGAGCGGGGATGCGGGTTGATAATTTTCTGACCTGTCTGAGGACGAGAACTGTCCGGCAAAAACGTCTTTCATAATTGATACAATTTTGTGTGGTTTTATTTGTTATGTTTATTTTATTACCAGTGGATCAAAAACCTATCGTATGTATATAATATATAGTAAAAAGTTTCTGTTTGCGAGTTCGTTGTTGTGGAATTTCTACCCATTAATATGCTTACTGACCAGTTTTTTTTTTTTTTTTTTTTTTTGGATTTCTTGGCTATCAACCAGCGGCATGTGGCCAAGGTTATTAAGCCAATGGATCCTATTTATTCTGTCAATCTATATAAGGTCATAAAGTTTTGTCTCCCTTAGAAAAGCAATTACTTTATTTATTATTATTTTATCGTCTGATAAAAGATTTGATGATGTGAAATCTTTATTTTTTTGTCTGAAGTAATTTATTAGGTTTTGTCTTTGATTATTATAAATCTGACATGCTGTTAGTAGGTGTTCTATTGTCAGGTTGGAGTTGCATGTCTGGCATTGTGGAGGGTATTTCTTTTCTATATAGGGAGTGAGGTGTGTCAGTCTTGAAGCGTTGACCCTAAGGCGGGCCAACACCACCTCCTCCCTTCTTTCCTTCCTGTGGGATGTGTCCCACGGTTCTATGGTTAGTCTGACTTTGTTTGTCAGTTGGAGGTTGGTCCACTCACTTTGCCACAGGAGATGTATTTTTGCTTTTATAAGAGACACAAAACACCTGAGATCTGTACGGACTATGCTAAGGTCCAGATCACCAGTTGACCCGGCTAATTTGTCAGCCTGCTCATTGCCATGGATACCAGAGTGGCCTGGTACCCATATTAGCTTGATTGATTTATTGGCACCATGTAGCTTACGAATGATATTACCCAGAAGTTCATTTTTGGTGGTTTCTAATGATTTAATGGCTTTAAGTGAACTTAAGGAATCTGAAAAAATTACTATTCTATCGTGGGTCGTCGATAGTGCAAAATCAATGGCTTTATCAATGGCAAAAAGTTCAGCAAGAAAGATCGATGTATGATTCGGCAGTCTGAACTTTAGTTCACATTCAGTCGGACCATACACCGCAACCACACACTCTTCTGTCTTGGAGCCGTCGGTATATATATGAAAAAAAGGGAAGATGTTTAACAAGGATCTCTCTGAACCTCTGTGTTACCTCCACCTCCGGCGCCATGGCCTTAGCTGATGGAAGCCAGGCTTCCATGATAGAAAAATTGGGGGTTTCCCATGGCGCTATGTTTGATTGAACCAGGGTATCAATGGTAGAGAGATCTATACCGACTTTCTCGACGAGGTCGTGGAGTCTCGTGGCAAAGGGCCTAATGCCACTATTGCCATTAGGGTGGCTCGGGACTCGAGCCACCTTTGCGGCATAGCTCAAGGCTAACTGGCCGCGTCTGAGTCGGAGGGGAGGTACTCCTGACTCCACCTCAAGACGCTCGATACGAGTGCACTTCAGGGCTCCAAGACACACACGCAAACATGCATTCTGCACAGCATCCAATCCTTTCAAACTTGTTCTCGATGCCGAACCATACACGATTGACCCATAATCTACTTTAGACCTAATCAGGGCTTTATATACCATTAGCAAAGACTGTCTATCAGCTCCCCATTTACTACCAGAAATGCACTTTAATAAATTTAGTGCTCTTTGACATTTATTCTTTAACTGACCAATGTGGTCTTTCCAATTGAGTCTACTATCAAAAAGTAGCCCAAGAAACTTTGCAGAATTTTGAATAGGTATTGGGTGGTTGTCTAGAGTTAGCCTGATGTTCGGCTTTCTCCTACGTGAAAAAATTACCCCAATACTCTTTCGAATGGAAAACTTAAAACCCCACTGGAGGCCCCAGTTTATGAATCATATCCAGTGCCAATTGAATACGATTTGCTGAGAATTCTGCATTATTGCTGGAGTGCCATAATGCACAATCATCAGCGTACAGTGAGTATTTAAGATTCCGAGGAGGAGCTGGTAAGATGTCATTGATCATACATAGAAATAATGTTGGTGACAAGACACTTCCTTGTGGGACCCCGTTTGCCTGGACAAAAATGTCCGAAAAAGTGATATTGTCAGAAAATAATTTGACAGCAAACGTTCTGTCAGAAATGAAATTTTGAATAAAACAAGGCAAGTTTCCACGTAATCCAAAAGCATAAAGTTTTCTGAGTAGGCCATATCGCCATGTCATGTCGTAGGCTTTTTCTATATCTAAAAATACTGAAATCAAAAAATCTTTTTTGGCAATGGCCTCTTGAATATGACTGTCCAGCTTTACTAGCTGATCGAGAGTTTGGCGTCCCTTGCGGGAGCCGCACTGCTCGTCAACTAGTAAATTACTGGAATTTAAAAAATGCAATAGCTACTGTTAAACAATTCGTTCCATGACCTTGCATAAGCAACTTGTCAACGCAATTGGGCGGTAGGAGATGGCAAGTCTGGGATTACCCCCTCCTTTCAATATGGGAATGATGTGGGCAAAGTGCCATGAGTTTGGAAAAGTGTGGCTTTTCCAAATTTCATTGTACACTTCTAGCAACTTAATCATGTCATCATGATTAAGATGCTTCATCATCTCATATCGAATCTCATCGGGGCCTGGGGATGTTCCTCTACAGGCTTCTAGGGCTCGGACAAGCTCATTCATTGTTAGGTCTTTATTATAATCAAAGTCATCTCCTGTGGCAAAGTGAATAGGTTGCAGCTCAGCGGCTTCCTTGGTGGTCAGGAAAGCGGGATGTAGTTTGCCGAGCTGCTTGTATGAGAGAACTGCCTGGCGAGTGCATTAGCAATGTCTCTAGGTGAATCGAAATTAGTGCCCTCTTCAATGATGTTATTGATTTTGATAGATGTTTTTTTCTTATTGATTTTATTAATAGTGGACCAAACCTCTGATATTTTGGTGTTGCTGTTTATTGTAGAGACAAAGCTCCGCCAGGAGTCTCTTTTTGCTTGTCTTATTATTCTACGAGCCCTAGCTCTTGCTTGTTTGTAATTGCAAAAGTTCTCATAGTGATGTTATTTTTGAAAAGCCTGTAGGCCTATTGCGTCGGCACAGCGCCCTGCGGCAATCTGGTGTCCACATGGACTCTATGCTTAACGCTATCTGTCGAAGTTTTAGGAATGGATAGCAATGCTGCTTCTATAATCGAATTCTGAATATGTTTACTTTATCATCAATGGTTTCTCCAACAAGTTCGAGCTTGACGCTCCTTGTGAAGGCGACCCAGTCTGCTCGTTTTACGTTAAATTTAGGCGCTGAAGGCGTTCTCACTGTGTCGCATGAATATTTAATCAAAATAGGAAGATGATCGCTTCCCAACGAGTCGTCAATGGTGTTTCCACAGGCAATTGGTGCTATTGATGAAGAGACCAGTGATAAGTCAATAAAGCTCAAATTACCGGTATTATCGTCCACCGCGTCGGACTACATCATTCAGAAGGACTAGATCAGACTCATTAAGCAACTTAACTACTTGCTCACCCCTACCATCCACCCGCAGGGAACGTATGATGAGCATTAAAATCAGCTAAAATTACTTTATTTTGTGGCAGACGTTCCTGAAGAGCAAAGAGCTCATCATAGGCTATCGCTGCATCAGGTGGACAATAAAGTGAACATATAGCCAGATACGTGACATTAATTTTTACTTTGCATGCGACAAAATCCAAAGTAGAATCAATAGTCACTTCGTAAAAGGGAGGCTTGGTGGATGTACATGGCGACTCCGCCTCCACCCCTACCCTCACGATCTTCCGACATAAATGGTAGTTCCTCAGCGAAACGACCTCGTCAGAGACGAGGTGTGTTTAAGTGCGTTTCTTGGAGAATATAATATCGGGAGCATAGGACGAGGCTAATAATTTAAGGTCATTTACTTTAGATCTAAGACTTCGACAGTTCCATTGTATAATGGTCGACGCGAAGATTACGTTTTATGGGGTTTGGAAGTGCCTTGTCCACCAGTTTTTTCTTCTTTTTTGGGAGGGAGACGCCTCCTCTCCCTCGCTTCCCGGGGACCTCTCTCGGGATGGTTTGGAGACAGAAGCCTCCATGTCCTGCACCTCCTGATGAGGGAGACGACTGACAGATTGCGATCTGCTTCTCTCACGAGAAACCGATCGCGAGCCAGACGAAGTCCTCACAGGAGTAGCCCGGACGGGAAGGTGCGCTCCGGACTGTGATTCAGTATCATCCTCCTTATGATGTTTAGACTGGGTTGATGCAGTCATTTGATCAACCAATTTGGTCAGGTGATATACTTTAATATTTAATTCTTTAACGGTCTGTTTAAGTTCAGCAATTTCTTTATCCTTAGCTGCAAGCTGTGACGACCATTACTTGCACTAGGGGTGATGTTAGTTACTGCTTCAGCATAAGAAGTATCGGGTTTGTGTGTCAAACTTTCCACTTTCCTCTTAGCTTCAGAATAACTAACTTCATGCTTTCTCATATATGCTAATGTCTCGGTTTCCTTCTTCAGGATGCTACACTCAGCAGATCCTGACTGATGGGAACCTCCACAATTAGCACATTTGGAAATCTGGCTAGTACATGTAATGGTTGTCATGGGCTTCAGCACATTACGGCATACAAATTTACCTGAGTCTTTATCAATACATCTTAATGAGGTGTTTCCGAATTTTTGGCATCTATAACAATGCATTGGCTTTTGGATATAAGGTCTTACTTGAACACGTTCATAACCGACATTGACATATTCTGGAATTTATTAAAAGCAAAGGTCAAAAAACACAGTCAGTTTTCGTTCGCACATTCCCATCCTTCTTGGTCATACAATGAACGTCCACTACGTCTTGGTCCTTCATGCTCTCAAGAATTTCACTTTCTTCCATCGTCCTCAAATCCCTGTGAAAGATTACTCCCTTACAGGTATTTGGGCCAATAGGAATAGTTACTTTAACTCGAAGATCATGAATTTGCGTCAGCTTAAGTAAATCCTTAATCTGGGAGTTGTATTGTACTTTTACAAGGAGGCTTCCATCTCGCAATTTTTTGACAAAATCAAAATCGCCGTCCACTTGACCATCAAGGACCTTTTTGATGATAAAGGGGTTCACGTTCAAAAGCGATTGATTTTCATTCACGCATTTTACATTCGCGAACCTTGCATTCTCGGTGGGGATTTTGAAAAGTGGTCTTCTCGTTCTGTCGTTAGTGGGGGTTCCGTTGTTCAGGGTCGAGTTTGTCAAGGAGTGGTCATGAGTCGCCCCTCCTCCTTGAGGAGGAGAAGGGGTAGCCGGGGTATCATCCATCCTGGGCATCGGACCAGGTCCGACCCCTTTGCTCAAAATCGTTCTCCTGAAGGGATTTAAGAATCTTAACTTTGGTATCAACCTAACAGCAATAGCTAAGAGAGAGTAAATCAGTATTTCGTCCTCTACCCCCAGTGGAAGCCTGGTTGCGTTCTCCAGTACCACAGAGAGGATCGAATTATGTGGAGGACACTCCCTTACCGCCGAACTTGCCTAGTGCGAAGGACGGTAAGTCGGTGCCCACCCCCCAGGCGAATACGGGAGCCCACAAGGGTACTCCGGTAGGCTCAGGGAAGTCACATGAAGAAGGAAAATTTTAGAAATGGAGAAAAAGTGCGCCCAGAGGACGCCCCAGACTACTGGGCCTCCCTACCCAGGGGTCAATGCCCGTAAGGGCTACCCTGGTGTAGAAGAGAGCTGCGGGTCTGAGGTGGGGTGCTGACTACTCCTACTGTAGCCTCGTGTCACCTGCAAAAACAAAGCACTGAAGGTGCTGGCAAAGCACAATAATGTTCTGTAATTACAGGATTTTACTTTACTTTAAATTACGTTAAACAAACTCAGGAACAACAATGTCGAGCGAGACAAGAGGCCCCGGGCTCCAGGGTAACTCTCGTGGCACAAGACTTTGTGTTTGTTGCTACTGCGTTTAGAGAGGTCTGAGCTCAACAAAAGCTTAAACACGAGTGACTGACCAGTCTGTTGGCATTAGTCCGTATACATAGTACACTGAAGCAATCTGGTGTCCTACATCATACTCAATGCTTATTCTTTACGTCGAAACCGTATAAATTGATAGCCATTACTGCAAGTAGTAGGGATATTTACTTAACTAATTTCTCCAAGAACGTCGAGCTTGAAGGTCATCGCGAGGGAAACCCATTTTACCTTTAAGGAGATCAAATTACCAGTACCATAGTCCCCCACGGCCGATTGCTAGTGTTCGGAAAGACCAGTGTCGTTGGTCAGCGAAACACTTCGTTTACATTTTAGGTTCACCTGTAGGGGACCCTGTGACGTATGATGAACATTAACGTCACTCAAATTATTATTATTATTTTTTTTTCTGGCAGAATATCCTGAGAAGCAAAAAGCCCATCATAAATTACCATATTATAAACTGGAAGGTAAAGTAAACATTCTAGATACATTCTCCTGAATTCTCCTTCTGCACGCGACGCTTCCTAGTGCAAAATTAATCGTTACTTCAGTTAGAGGGACCCTTAGGTGATAGCAGTTGGTGACGCTGAACGAAGAAAACGTTGCTGTCTTCAAGGGGACCCAAAAACATTTGTGGAATTGTAGCAACACTTTTTCGCTTATGATATTGTAAAAATGATTTCCCTCATTATTTTACTGTTATCTGTATACTTTAAGAATATATGAGTATATATATATACATACATACATACATACATATATATATATATATATATATATATATATATATATATATATATATATATATATATATCCTAAAAGGAGGCATCCTTAGAATGGACAAGTAACATGTCCCAACTACTTACACACACACACACACACACACACACACACACACACACACACACACACACGCACGCACGCACGCACTCACGCACGCACTCACGCACGCACTCACGCACACACACACACGCATGCACGCACGCACGCACACGCACACGCACGCGCACGCGCACACACACACACACACACACACACACACACACACACACACACACACACACACACACACACACACACACACACACCACATCACATTTAAAAAGGGAATTTCTTAAAAGACGAAAACAAAATAAAACTCGAATACCTGCCAAATCAGCTCGTTCGCAAAGGCTAGTGTCAGGCCGTTAGCGAAGCCCGTAATTTGTGTGTTTGTGTTTTTTTTATATATAATTTTTAGGAAGGGGTAACGTACATTTTAATCCTGTGAGAGAGTGTTAACAATGTCAAGTTCTTCGTCCTCTGTAGAAATCGCGCTATTACTAGGCTAACTCCAGTAACCAAAAAAATCTAAGAATATTATTCATCAACCCAAGGGGAAGCCTACCAAGATCACCCTGAAGCTCTCAAGGATACTCCAGTAGGCTCGAGGAAGTTATACTAAGAAAAAAGAAGAAGGTTTTACCCAAATGATGCCTCAGATTACTGATTTCTCCAAACCAATGCCTTGCCTATTGCCTCTGCTTTAATCTAATTATTATAATAACAATAAAACCGCATTTTGAGAAAAGTATGAAGGTCATAATCCCCATCTCTGACGGCCACAACACTCGTTTCAGTAGGTATTCTGTAAATAAGTATTATCTTATAGTTTCTGGTAGATTTGTATCCGTTTTCTGTATAGAGGCATTATATACATAGAAAACGATAACTACTACATAATAAGGTAAACTATTTTTAATACGAATAATTTGTCATTTTCATAATGATGAGGAGGATAATAATGATGATAACGTTAATAGTGATAGTAACGGTAAAGATAGCGATAATGATGATACTAAATGCTAATAGTGATTATTACAGGAATAATGACAGCAATAATTATAAAAGTACTAATGAGGATAATGGTAAAAATATCTTCAATAATAATGATGATTGTAATAATAAAAGCAACCATCTACCATCTATAGTATGCACATTTGCACATGTGAATTCATGTAGGTCCTAAATATGTACAGACATAAGTGGATAAGATTATATTTAGGTGCTTGTAAACACACCATTATCATGCAGAAGTGCGGCTGTGCATGACTTAATGCATAGTGTTGTGTATTCACCATATTTGTTTATGTAAACTTACGAGTGGACTTACAGATAATTTACACAATGGGCGGACCTTGTTGCTTTTGATTCTTGTTCATCCCGAAGATAAATTCTGCTACAGAATACAGAATTGCATTGATCAGTAGATGACATAGTTTACCGATACATGTGGAAATGAGGATGTGCGTGCAACCGTCTGGATACCCTGGAACATTTACACAATAAACGTTTCACAAGTGGGCCTATAGTTTATCCACCCTTATCCCGTCGGTTCTCAAACTTTCGTGGCACTAACCGTAACACCATTCACTATTTTGCACAGTACAGTGTATGTCCAATTATAAATATTAGACTGTTTTATATACATTTCACACCTTTAAATATCAAGATGTATCTCTATATCTAT